>NC_064629.1:775592416-775892416 GCF_023864275.1 Schistocerca cancellata | reverse complement strand
ATCATTCCTATCCCATTCTACCTCGAAATCTGAAACATTACTGATCGCATTTTCACCTACATTGAGCAACTCTTCAAAATATTCCCTCCATCTGCCCAAGGCATCCACAGGATTCACCAGCAGTTTTCCTGACCTGTCCAAAATACTTGTCATTTCCTTCTTACCTCCCTTTCGAAGACTGCTAATTACACTCCAGAATGATTTTCCAGCAGCTTGACCCATAGTCTCCAACCTGTTTCCAAAGTCTTCCCACGATTTCTTCTTGGATGCTGCAATTATCTGTTTGGCTTTGTTTCTTTCTTCAACATAACTTTCTCTGTCTACCTGGGTTCTGGTATGTAGCCATTTTTGATACGCATTCTTTTTCCTTTTACAGGCTGCCTTGACTGTATCATTCAACCAAGCTGTTTGCTTCATCCTACTTTTACACACTACTGTTCCAAGACATTCTTTAGCCACTTCTAGTACTGTGTCCCTGTACCTTGTCCATTCCTTTTCCAATGACTGTAATTGACTACATTCAACTAACTGGTACCTTTCTGAGATCGCTGTTATGTACTTGTGCCTGATTTCCTTATCCTGAAGTTTCTCCACTCTTATCCTCCTTCATATGGACCTGACCTCCTGCACTTTCGGCCTCACAATCCCAATTTCACTGCAGATTAAATAATGATCAGTGTCATCAAAAAATCCCCTGAATACATGTGTGTCCCTCACAGCCTTCCTGAATTCCTGATCTGTTATTATATAGTCAATGCCAGATCTGGTTCCCCTGCCTTCCCAAGTATACTGGTGAATGTTCTTATGTTTAAAAAAGGAGTTTGTGATTACTAAGCCCATACTGGCACAGAAATCCAAGAGTTGTTTCCCGTTCCTGTTGGCCTCCATATCCTCTCCAAATTTACCCATAACCTTTTCATACCCTTCTGTTCGATTTCCAATCCTGGCGTTAAAATCACCCATGAGCAGAACACTGTCCTTGTCCTTTACTCTAACAACTACATCACTGAGTGCCTCATAAAAACCATCCATCTTATTTTGATCTGTCCCTTCACAATGCGAATATACTGACACAATCCTAATTTTCTTGCTAGACGCTGTCAAATCTATCCACATCAGTCGTTCGTTTACATACCTTATTGCAACTATGCTGGGTTCCATTTATTTCCTGATGTAAAGCCCTACACCCCATTGTGCTATTCCTGCTTTGACTCCTGACAGGTAGACCTTGTATTCTCCCACTTCCTCTTCTTTCTCACCCCTTACCCGAATGTCACTAACAGCTAAAATGTCCAGCCCCATCTTACTTGCAGCCTCTGCCAGCTCTACCTTCTTCCCAGAGTAGCCCCCATTGATATTAATAGCTCCCCATCTCATTACCATTTGTTTGCCAAGTCGTATCTTAGGAGTCCCTGGTTTGTCAGTTAGAGGTGGGACTCCGTCACCTCCAAAGGTCCGAGGCATTTTTCTCTGCCAGCATCATATTTAAAGTACCAGGGAAGCAGGTTGTTAGCCTTACTTGCCCCGAGTCCCATTGGGTTTTACCCCTTACGGCTGAGGGACTAACCGGTGGATTTGGTAGTCTTTGCCGTATGAGCACAAAGGTGACCACGACTCAGAATATGTCCGAGATGCCCAGCCTTATTCCAAAGTAACTGGTATCCCGACTGTCGGGACCACTTACTTGGCCACTCATACATTGCCCGTGGTTCATGAACTAGGACATGACTACAGGAACCCACACCATGAACCATGAACCACTTAATGACTAACAAAATTTTAATCACATTACATTTTTGTGAGGTATGAGATACTGCGAAATGAATTACGTATGAAATGGTTACTTCTCAAGACGAGGCACTGTGTGTGTAATGGTTACTGGAAAAAAAAGTTTGGACTTAACATGTGAGAACAAATGTCTATGGATGAAATGTTCTTCACCCAAGTTTGCATAAGTGATGCCGCAAACCTTTAATCTTTCAGGGAAACTGCACACACACAATGTGAGAATCTGTGGACTGGAAAAACCTCGATGTGGCTAGGAACTTTAGCAAGATAGTCCAAAGGTAAATAAATGTGTGGTCTGAGATCATGTGTAGTTACACCATTGCTACTTTTTTCTTTGACAAGACATCAATAATTGCAAATGTTTACCTGGAACTCTTGACCGAACATATTTCATGACAGCTACATAACATTCAACCAAGTATAAAGTTCAGTAAGATTCTGCACCACCACACTGGGAACCACATGTTGGTATCTATAACAAGTCACAGGAACAACAATGTGTAGCACTAGGACCAGGTGAATCAGGTTAAAATTATAGCAGATGTTGATATGATGAGAAATCCTATTTGAACATCAATGCTTTATGTTAAATGGGGCAATAAAAGAGAAGTGCGAATATGAACCAAGACAAGTGCAAATATGAACCATCTGTTAAAGAGAACGACTGTCAGGAATGAAGCATTGTTTGTCCATTACAGAAAATGTGAAGAAACATGAAATATGAATGCCAAATATACAATATACTATCATACGTGGTATCCCACACAATGAAAAATTGATAAACCACTGGTGACTGTATAAGAAAGATGAAATTTAATTGATAGTATTACAAAATATAAACTGCCTGGCAAAAAAATGTGAAGCAGGCAGGAGACATGGTCAGATGTCAATATAACTTTGTACAAGTACACAGTATCAATGGGTTAGTAAATGTTTGCAGTTGCAATTCACTGCAGCAGGTAAAACCACTTCCAGAGTGCATCAGTGTTGTTCATGTTCAGTTTTGTTACCAGGCCTGGTAGGATATATAAAGGACATGAACAGCAGGTAATGGGACACCCTTTTCTAACATAACCTTGTTTTATAGAAATAGTTGATACCAAGTAACTTATATAGGTGAACATAATCTCAGTTGTTTAACTAAATGAATTTCATATGATATTGTACACGATGTATTATATTTCAGGATATAAAAGTATAAAAAGAAATTAATTTGTTACATTCTGTATGTATGGGTAAAATTATTCTTCCTTTAGAAATATCTGAAATTACAAAATATCTGGCATACTTAAATTACTATTATTAATTACACAATCTAATGATAACCATTAAATTTATTTCTGGATTCATTTACAAAATAATGTTATAACTTGGTGATGATTCTTCTTTTGTCAAGGAAGTTTGTAAACTCTTTTGCTTTGTAAATGCTTTGGAATATTGTTAGTACCGCAGAATGTTAGTAGTAGTGGCCATGCCTCTGATGGAAACGCATGTATTCTTCAATTTTGTCACTAATAATGTAATTGATGGTTTTATGAAAATGGGGATTGTGAAGTCAGTGTGATATAGAAGAATGGGATAAAATAAAGGAAAGTCATAGCAACATAAAGAATTTCATCAATTATTCAGTTCAATAGGAACCCCTCAACGTTATAAAAATTATAGCCTCAAGAATGTACCCCTAGACACGAGAACTGCAGCCAACAACAAGAGAAAATGAAGATAAGTAAAAAGTTTTTCTTTTGTATATCTTACACCTCTCAAAGTTTTCAGAACTTGTGCAGAGACAGAGAATTTTAATAGGGATGTATGGGAGGTTAAGATTACCAGCATCAGAAGTTGAGTGATCACTGTGAAGGACATAGAGTTGCCGTGTACTTGTATGTGACCATCTGGTCGACCATGTTTGACAAGAACATGGGAGGATCATCATACTGTGCACCAAGCCCACTGTAACTTCTTCACACCTGCACGTGACATTTCAGAACAAGTAATAGACTCCCTGCAGCTTTTTTTATCATCATGTCATCTGTTTAAGGCAGCATTATCAATACCTGACAGAGTTTGAAAGGGACCATATTGCGGGTCTCGATTTGGTTGGCTGGTCAAATTGTCCACTATACAAATTTGTGAGGTGCTGAAATGTGACAGTTTCCAAATGTTGTACTGTATGGGAACTCATCCTCAAGGTTCTGGTCAACCACATTTAAAAATCACAAGGGAGGATCACTGTATCGGGCATCAAGCACACTTTAGTCCCTTCACATCTGCACTATGATGAGCATCACAGGTAGCCCCATCCATCAAAGCTTCATGATCACTGAGTGGGTGATCAGTTGGCTTGTACCTCTGGACTGCAGTAGGGCATCATGCGAAGGACATAGACGATGTCTCTGCAGTTATGTCTTCTTGATGGATGGTAATAATCCTGAACTTCATATGCGAGATACATTACAGGCCAAAGTAGAACTTTAGTAACTTTTCCACTAGTTCAACTTTCCACACAGATGGAATATCCATACTAAGTCTCCCAGGATGTAACTCACTGACCAGTGCTTGACATTATAGTGCTCTTGGTCTTTCTCCTGGGTGTCCAGGATTCCTGCGTAAACCAGCTGCCATGCTTTTTCTGCCCTGAAGATGTGTTTCACATAGTCATTCTGTGTAGCTTGAAACAGAAACAGTGTATCCATTGTCATTTCAACCTCGTGGCTGTGGCAGAAGGAACAGTGTGAAGCCTGGTCTTGCTTTGCTGTGTTCGATGTACAGGTCACTATGGGCAGCATTGTATCCCAATCTCTCTGTTTGACATCGGTACACATGGAGAGTATATCTGCCGACGTCTTATTAAATCATTCGAAGAGGACATTCATCTGTGGATTGCAGACAATTGTCATCCTGTAGGTGATCTTGCAATGTAAAATTATTTCTGGTATTAGTCTTGACTGGAAGACTTTTCTGTATTCAGAGATCATCACATGGGGTGCTTTGTGCTTCAAAATGACATATTACAAGGAAATTAGCAATTTCCGGAGCTTTGGCAGTCGGCACAGCTTTTATGACAGCATGGTGGGTGAGGAAGTCAGTACAGACTGACTATTATCCACTGAGTCCCATTTGTCAATTTTGGTAATTTCCCCACAAGGTCAATTTCAGTTTGGTGGAATGTTGCTGCTGAAGCTGGAATTGGTAAAATATGCCTTGGAGACAATGATGGCATGTGCTTTCATAGTTGGCATCCCTTATAGTGGCTCACATAATGACTGATGGATTGGTAGAAACCTGGCTAGCAATTCCTCTGTCCGAATCTGTCTAGAGTCTTAAAGAATCCCAAGTGACCAGATGTTGCAGCTAGTAGCCATTTTTCAGGATCACTGGACACACATAAGCTGGGCTGATGAGAAACTGTTTCCCCACCACTGGATAATAGTTCATCTTGTACAATATTCTGCTTATTAACTGGAATCCTCCTTTGGTTGGTTCCTCATTCTTCAATGATTCTTTGGTTTTGAGTAATGCTGATCTTCCCTCTGTTCTGTAACAATGTCATTTAATGCAGTGATGACCAAGATTCTGTCCACACTGTTGTGTTCTGCCAAATGATTTCTTCAGTTAGCGTCCTTACATTTGCACCCATTTTTGCATCATATTGTGACAATGTAATCCTGAGGTCTCAAAGCCCATCTCACCAGTCGACCAGACAGATCCTTCAGTCTAGTCAGCCAGCAGAGAGAATGGTGACCCATCACAACGGCAAATGGTTTGCCAAATAAATACAGCCAGAACTTGTTGATGTCCTAAACAACTGCAAGGTACTCTTTCTCAGTTGTAGTGTAGTTCTTCTCAGACTAGGAATATGATGTAGGTGGTGACCTGGTAAAGATAGCTACTCAACTGGAGGCACTATTATGCATTTTGTGCAACTGTTTCAGCATTACTATCAGCCTCGTCTTAATGTGGCTGTTAGGTGTGTTAACATGGGGCTGGAGGAGGCACTGATGGCAGAGAGCATGGGTCACACTGAAGTGGTGCCAGTTGAGGCTATCAACAGATCAGGTTTCACTAGGCATGGTCTGCATCTCAATAGGTATGGGAAGGGGAGGCTACCAAAGCTTATAGGCGACAGTGTTGTGGGTGGTGGTGGAATCACTCATGGAAAAATTCCAGTAGTAGTTGGTGTTAGAGCTGCACCTTTTTTAGATTGAAGTCAGCTGACAGGTATGCCTGCTTAAAGGAAGTCCCTCTAACTAAGGAATCACCTTCAGAGGACACCATGTTTCCAAGCAGAGAAGGAATTAGCATATTTCATCAAAATATAAGAGGTATTAGAGATAAAGTAAGTGAACTGCTTATACATGCTGACTCTGAAATTATTGGTAAATCAGAACACCACTTAAATAATTTGACAATTCAGAGACTTCCTTTACCAGGGTACACATCAGCTGGCTGTATTTCAAGGAGGAAGTACCAGAAATTAGGTATATGTGATGACTTCAGTATTAATTTCCTATGTGATTATGCAAGAAATAGGGTGTTTGTAGATCTCCTAAATTCATATGATCTGATGAAGACTGTGTTTTTCCCAACTAGGGTGCAGGGTAACTGTAGCACTGCCATAGACAGTATTTTTATTCATTCTTCATTACTAGATGGGCATTCTGTTAGTAAAAGGGTGAATGGTCTTTCAGACCATGATGCACAAATTTTAACACTAAAAGACTTTTGTACTCAAATGAATATCACATACAATTACAAACTATGTAGGAATACTAATCCAACGGCAATAGAGAGTTTTTTGAACCTCATCAAGGAACAAGAGTGGCAGGATGTTTATAGTGTTGATAACACAGATGACAAATATAATGCTTTCCTTCACACATTTCTCATGCTCTTTGAAAGTTGCTTTCGATTAGAACGTTCTAAACAGGTACAGTAAAAGGCAGCCTGGGTGGCTGGCTAGTGGGATAAGGGTATCATGTAGAACAAAGTGGGAATTATATCAAAATGTTAGAAGTAATCACAATTGAGCTACAGTATCCCATTACAAACAGTTTGGTAAGGAGCTTAAAAATGTTATTAGTATGGCAAAGAGTATGTGGTACATAAATACAATAGCTAATTCACATGACAAAATTAAAATATGGTCAGTCGTGAAGGAAATGTCGATGGTATAAAGTCAGTTTGTAGTCAGAATATTTTTGTTACTGATAACTCAGATATACATACAGTATTTAACAATCACTTTCTGAGCATTGGTGGTGAATTAAATAAAGGCTTAGTTTCTACAGGGAATCATGTAACTCTCTTGGAAAATGCCTTTCTGAGATTGATGTCTGAAATACTCCTCTGTGATGTCAAGATATTGAGTCAATAATTAAATCACAGAAGACTAAGGACTCTCATGGATATGATGGAATGCCTAGCAGAATATGAAAGTACTGTGCTGCACATGTTTAGCCCTGTACAACTGGAAATGCTATATTCTCTTTTCTCTGTGAGGTACTGGAGAGATTAGACAAAAGGTTTCGAATGCTAGGCATCTTTCTTGATTTAACTAAGGTGTCTGATTGTGTAGATCATAAAATATTGCTATGGAAGTTGGACCATTACGGAATAAGGTGAGTAGCTGACAATTGGTTCACCTCTTACTTTAACAACAGACAGAAAAAGATCATTACCCACCGCATTGAGAATGGCTATGATGTGGAGTCTGAGTGGGGCAAGGTCAAATGAGAGGGTAACCAAGGGATCAGTCCTGGGCCACTCCTGTTCCTTATTTATATAAATGATGTACCATCTAGTATTACAGGTGATTTTAAAATATTTCTGTTTGATGATGACACTAGCTTGATAGTAAAGGATGTTGTGTGCAACACTGGGACTGTTTCAAATAGTGCAGTTCATGACTCAAGTTTATGGCCTGTCGAAAATAAACTAACGTTAAATCACAGTAAGGCTCAGTTTTTACATTTTCTAACACATACTTCAACAAAATTAGATGTTTTAATTTTACAGAATGGGCATATGATTAGTGGAACTGAACAGTTCAATTTCTAGGTGTTCAGATACATAGTAAACTGTCATGGAAAGCCCAAGTTCAGGATCTTGTTCAAAGACTTGCTGCCATTTTTACTATTCTGCATATACAACTTCACATTTCTGAATTAAATATTATTATAAAGAAACACAGCAAAAAATATTAGTCACCTCCAGCAAACATCATGTTAATACTGTGTAAGACCACAACTAGCCTCGATTCAGTGAGGAATACAATCCACTAGCTTCTGTGGGTAATATCCGACTGAAGCTACTCACTGGGGATGTCAATTGCTATGTTTCACCTGCTGTGATGAACAGTGCTAGACATATCTAAGTGATTAAAGTTAGAAGATTTAATGGGCTTGTTGAGTTGCGATTGGGTGCCTGAATGTTTGCTAAATCAAAAATGTATGTGTACAGACCTATGAATGTGGTTGTTATTATCTTGGAAGACAGTGTGTCTATAACATATTTATCATGAAGATGTAGACCAAAGGTGAACACTTGGTCATTGAGAATACTGAAATAACTAAACCACTTAACATTCATCGTAACCTGAAGTTATGGTTAAAAAAAGGATTAAAAGCTGCATCAAACTGACACATCATTTGAAAAGAGGCAAAATCATGATTGGTCAGACCACACTACAGGCATCCTTTCAGCTACTGTCCAGTTTCTGTGTTTAGCCCACTGGAGACACAGATTTATATGCCACTGCAAGCAATTGCTTTCTGCATGTTAACCATCACAAATGTCCATCGCTCACATTTTCCTTCACAATGTTCACTCAGAAACTGGTTGAGATGGACCTGCATTCACTGATGATAGCAGTTCCTGTCTGGTTTGAAAACGACTGTAATTGACAAGGCGTGAAACTCATTCTCAGATCTCATGGTTGAGAGAGGTACTCTATTCCTTGTACATATGTGAGACAGAATGAATATTTTACTCTATAAAGGAGTGTGTAGCTTTTTGAAACTTGCAGGGAACTGAAACTGTATGCCAGAACTCGGACCACTGCCTTTCATGGGCAATGACTGATCTATCCACACATAATGGACACTTCTCATTGCTACACCAGTAAATTACACAAATGCATTTATGGTATGGTGAAAGGCATGTCCAAATATCATAGCACCTTCCCACTGTTCTTTCACATCTCCATATGCAGATTGAATACAACTGATTATCATGTACACACCACTTCACTGTCACGACTAACGACACCAGTGGAGGGCCACGTGATGACCCAGTACCAGTTCTAACCACTTACAGCACTCAAAAGTGACCAGTGTGCTCTTTTAAGGGGGGTGAGTAATATTTTGTCTGGTGAGCTTATGATATTCATTCCTGTATCATGTCTATTCTTCTCGAGCAATTAGCTTTGTCACAGAACCTCTCTTGGAGACACAGTGGATAAAATGCGAGAACCCATATAGAACACAACTAGAAAAATGGATTAGGCTAAGCTTTCATGTCAAAAAACAAACTACTAATTACCATACTGTGATCTCAAATTTAACTGATGATGCACATAAGACGATGGGTGGAAGAGTGATACGGGAAATTGGTAGTGTGGGGAGGTGGTGAGGGAGGCGGGGAAGAGACAGCATAAACACCGAAAACACAACATTGACCAAAAAATAAATGAGGAGACTTGTTACAGTAGGAAACAATTTGTGGGAAATTGGGATCATACTACTATGGTAAATATTATTTTAAGTACACACATAGACTAATTATGAGAAATATTTAAATGTAAATAAAATTACCAACAAATTTAACTTTCCACACTCGGTGTGGTAAGAACAATGCTTCTTGTGTCAACAGTGACATCTTTGTTACCATCTGGCCAAATACAGATTTTATTCCATCAGTTCCTGCAAGACCACCTTTACTCCGTGATCTCTTTACTTGTATACGATTCAGTTCAATAACAGGACCATGTTGTCGGTCTCGAACCATTGTTGCTTGCACAACCTGAAATTAATGTATAGTGTCATACAGTTTACTTTTTTTTTTAAGTTTCAGTGTGAATGAAGCATCATGATTATACTTCTGTCTAAAAACAAAGATTGACACTACTTCTTAAAATTCCACAACATTTCACTAAATTATTAATAATATGGCTAATTCAACATGTAGTATGGACTATTACTTTAACAAGACATTAAAGGACAAGAAATAGCATAATTTTTAATATGATGTCATGTTTTATACAAACATTTGAAAACAACAGGGAAAATATTCATTCTGTAACAGCAGCCCATACCACAGGTGCAGTTCACTTATTTTCTGACAAGCCAACCAATGTATGGCAGACCACAATTGCATGGGATATGCTGAAGTTAGTTAGATACTCCATAAATCATTTGAGTGATTTCTCTGGCAAAAAGATGTGAGTGAGTTGGTTTACAGGTTATGTACACATGATTAGTGTTCACATTATTTTTTAGTCCTACTCAGGCAACTACACTTAAAAACAACATGGTGGGTTTTTAACATGTTAACAACATTTAAATAGAAATCTGTCCACGGAATAGAAGTAGTTTTCCAGGAGAAATGAATTTAGGTTAGATTTAAAACTTGCTTTGTTATCTGCCGTACATTTTATGTTATTGGACAAATGATCAAATTTTTTTGTAAAGACAGTTGTGGCATTTCGTACATTTATCAGACCATCAGGACCGTATAAATCTTGTATAGAGTATAAGCATGACACACATTTTTAAAAGGTGAGGAAATCTGCTATTGCAGAACACTGTCCTGGTGTTAGTCACCCAATTGAATATATCAACACAGAGATTCTGGTATGGACTTCCAGCTATTGGGGCAGTGTTATTAGAAATGCAGAAGAGATTAAATTAGGAAGTGACATTATAAGTAGAGACTGAGTTTAGTATCTGCACAGGCATGACAATGCTGCTTCACTACATGACTGGTGTGGATACTTGGCATGTCGACAGTGGTTTGACAATACCCAGGGAACAGAACCCCGTGAGAGGGAAATGAATGAACTGTGTGAGTCAATCTACAGTAAGAAGAGAGTCTGGACCCACATAAGATAAGCATAGGAAGAACTCAGTGTGTGGTTGGTGCAGATGGCTAATGGCTAAGCACTCAGCACAACACATGCATGATATGCTAGGTGAGGTCCGTGTTGGTCAAACTACAAGTAAGAGCTGGTCTGCCCGGCCTACTGCTGCCCGCATGTAAACACCTGCGCTAGTGGGTCTGCCTATACCATGTGTCACATGCATTCTCCATTGCAGATCTCTGCACTATCCAACTGTGCTACTCATGCCAGCTCATCCACCTCCATTGTGATGTCTGCTGACAGGGATACTAAATCCGTCCACCTGAAAAGGCTATGTAGGGCTAAAAATGACTGGGCTTCAGCCGCAACCTCTGGCGCATGGTCAGAGAGGCCCCTAGAAAACCTGACAATGGACACACCACCAAAGGGGGGAATGCCAATGCAGATGGATCCACTGGAAGGGTAGAAGGATATGGAGGATGGGGTAATGGGCAGTCCACCGGTGGAAATGATGCCACCTCTATCAGTGAGGTGTGAGAGGGGGGGGGGGGGGGGGGAGCAGGAGGAAGAGGAAGAGGAAGAGGATGAGGAGGAGGAGGAGGAGGAGGAGGAGGAGGAGGAGGATTAAAATCCATGGGCTCCACATCCTCAAGCATAGGTGTGGGCTTCACTGGGGGCTGCTGCTGCATGCAATGGGAGGACAGCGAAGCAGCAGCAACAGGGAAGCATGGTGCTCCAACTGGGAGCCCTGCCTCAGAATAACATTGTGACTCAATCTGCTGCCCAGCAGACCTTGGTGGTGATGTCCCAACGGGCTGGGGGCATGGTTGATTTGCACGGCATTTCAGCTGCTCCCTACCAACATCCAACACAAAAAACCATCAACCTTTGTGGCTCACCATGGTACCAGGTAGCCAGCCCTGCTGCCAGCCAAAACAGTGTGCAGAAATAGCAGTCCTGGGAGGAGAACACAGCAGTTCACGATGGTCTACGGCATGTGACTCAAGTGTGCAATAAATCTAGGAGACCTGGAGCTAGTACCAATGTAAATATTCCACCGAACTGCAACCGCTGACAGGCTTCGCCTGGTATGTAACCAGAAACCTCAACAACACATCATGGGTGGTGGCAGACATTGGTTTCTTCATTCAGGTCTTAAATGTATGCACGAAGTGCTCCACTTCTGTGTTAGCTGATGGGTTAAACAGAGAGAGAGTAAGGTGCTGGGTACCATTGCAAACATGAAAGTTCTCAAACCCCTGTGATGCAAACTGCCAACTGCTGATGGACACTAGGGTCCTGAGGAATCCCTCAATGGCAAATATAACCAGTCACATGTGAACCATGGCAGTTGAGAATGTGGAGGATAGCTTGGCTACATACAGGAAATTGGACAATGTACTGACCACCAACAATCACAACCTGTCCCTCTAATGAGAGAAAATCTGACAGGGTTTGCTACAAGCCCTCATTGAAAGTGAACACGAGATCCTCCTGCTGATCAACTTCCGTATCAGGTCCCAACCATAGCCATGATAGTGCATCAGCATTGGCATGCTGGGCAATGGAGTAGTAACGAATGTCAGAACAATAGTTACTGAGAGAGAGGGCTCACTGCTGCAGCTGGTGGGCAGTCCTCTCTGTCAGCTTGCAACAAAGGCCAAATAGGGAAACCAATGGCTTGTGTTTGATGATGAGAAGGGAACCTAGTCCCATACAGGAAGACACTGAACATTTTATCCCGAAAATAACAGCTAGCACCTCTTTTTACACCTGTAAATAATTATACTGTGCAGCAAAAGCATCTTTGATGCGTAAGTGATGGGCTGTTTGGTGCCACCTGGTTCTGATGGGACAGGAAGGCACCAATGCCATACAGGTGTGTGTCCTGGCCAGGGTTAAAAGTTTAACCAGTGTACAGCAAGTCAGACAGGGAGCAGAGCACATATGATGCTTCAGGGAGTGAAAAGCTCATTAAGAATCCGCAGACCAGACAAACTTAATAACCTTCAGGTAAACCCAGTAAAGAGGCTGTCAGATGTGCATAGCCTGGGGAATGAACTGAGCATAATACGAAAACTTATCCAAAAATCATTCTGGTTCTTGGCCACCGGTAGGTTGACAATGGCCCTGATGTGGTCATCTGTGGGCACAAGACCATATTTGCTAAGCTCTGCAAATAACGCACCTTCAGACAGAAAAAAATGTATTTCTTTAGCTTGCAACAAAGGTCATTCTGTAGGCGGCATTGGAAAAATTGACTGAAGGTTTCATAAATGCTGCTTTCGAGTAGGGCATGTGACCCAGATAACACCAAGATGATTGACACAACATGGAATGACCTGAATCAATTGCTCCAAATAATGTTGGTAAATTCCTGCACTGATGAGGTTAAAAAAGGCAGGCAATTAAACAGATAGAGCCCAAATGGGATACTGAGGACCAGGAAATTTCAAGAAACCACATCCAATGCAACTGCAGGTAACCATTGAACAAGCAGCAATGAGGCTGACCATCACTCCTGTGTCTACCAGCACTCGACCACCCACACATCAACTTCCAAGATCAGCAAAATACGGTGGGGCAACACAAGCGATGTTAGAGGCAGCCCCAGAGTCCAGTGAAAACACTGAGGCATCCGATGACTGACTCACAGCCTCTTGACTGTCACAAATAGTTGCCCGTCCACTGTCATAATCCACATATGGCCTCCATATGTTTGGTAGTCATGGAAGACATTTAACAAACGAGAGTCAGGAGAGGAGTGCTGACTCGCCCAATGAGCAGAAAGAGAATGACACTGACAACCCAAAAAATACTGCTAGCAGGAATTACAACACTGCAAGGGGCATCAACCCACCGAATTTGGCACGGGCAAGGATGGACAGTGCTCGTGCTACACCAGCAACATATAATGACTCGGTGGGAGGCAAGGCAACCTGGGGTATTCCGCAGGGCACTAGGGTCTGTTTACTATACACACCCAGTTATCACAAAGGACATCCTTTACTGCCGTAAGCTCACGTGATTCTGCAATTTGGGTAATGTCGGCTACAGAAGAGTTGGACAAGGTTGATGCCCTAGTCTGAACCTTGTAAACAGGAGCTAACCTGACAATAATGTCCTGAATTAGCAAGTGTACATAAGAGGTAGCACATTTGGGTCACTCAAAGTGAAAACTTGCATGAGAAGTTCCATAAACAATTGATACAGGCCATATATGACAGCCCAGGGCACTTGTGGTGCTGGTTAAACTGCCACTACATAGGATTGATGGCCAAAATACTGTGCAAGCAACCAACAAAGCTCATCAAAGGGAAGTTTCTTGAGCTCAGTGAAGAGTTTCAAATTTTGGACACTATTGTACAAATCTGCGCTGCTCGACATCAGCAATACACTCTACCTGCTAGTGGAGTAAGAACTGACACAGGTAATTCTCCCACCTTCCCATCAACTCGTCAATATTGCAAACAGCATTAGGAGTGCAGGAGTGGAAGGCGTGGCACAGAAAACGGAATACTGGGCATATCCCCCCCTACCCCGGTGGTGAGCCAAGAGCATGAAGCGAGTCCGTACTTTGGGTTAGCAATGCCTGCATCTGCTCCTGTTGTTATTATTGTTGCTGTTCTTCTTGCTGACTAAGCCACCATTGTACTTGACAGTGATATAACCTAATACTTTTTTTTGCTATTGTTTAAGAACACACCTGCACAACTCCACCAACCAAACGAAGACTATAGCTGTTTTGGCAGAGATTCAATCAGGTGCATTTAGCATATTGAATAGTGACTCATATCCACATGGACCTTCACATTATTTGACAATGAAGTGAATGGTAAACAAGCTGTATTATAAGGAAAGCCAAAATTGTAATACTTTATAGAAACTGCTCGACATATCAACTGCAGCAGATATCTGAAACTCAAGTAACTGTCACACAACTGTCAGAAAGGATAATTTTACTGAACAAGTGAAAATGATTCCTGATCAGAAGTAGTATATGAAGAAGAAGTTGAGAGAAAATCACAAATTTGAGTCTGGAAATACTGTTTTTTTTTCCCCCCCCTAAATGGGGGTTGTGGATAAGAGATATGACTTGGGTACTGATGTGGATATAAAGATACTGTTACTTACCTTTCTAAATGTTGCTTCTTTGGTTGAAGACACTAATATTCCTCTTAGTTTGTCAAGACTGCCTTCACCATCAACAGGAAACATTGCAACAACAGGGCAAAACAATTCTGAGAAATGATGAAGTAGTAAAAGCCTGTTCCGAAGCACGGGAAGTGGCAAATCTCTCACTAAATCGTATTCCAGTGGTGTTCCTTGTGGAAGTCGGCTGGCTGAAACTGGTTTATTTGTACTCCAAGCTAAAGTATGTGCAGATCCGCAAGCAACCTGGGTAATCTTCTTTGCCTGGACAGAAAATATTAAATTAGAGCACACCAGACAGAGACACTAGCAAAAGTCAAAAGTATTTTCCATAGTAAAAATACACTGCATAAAAAGTAAACTTACAGAAAATGTACAAAAATAATAAAAATTAAGACGACAACAAGAAATCTTGCCATTCTGCAAATGGTGTGGTTATTATTTATTTATTCTGTTAGTTAGTCATCCGACAAGGGCATGATAAGCTTACAACTACTAGGACAGTTGTTCTCATTTATTCTTTTTCCATTTAAGCCATACATTTTTCATCAATTCTCTGAGTCTATCTGTTAGAACTTCAAGTTTAACACATATATTTCGGAACGACACAACAACACATATAAGTCACAGAGTAAGTTGACAAGTAAGACATGTGTACTCATTAGCATTCGAATGAGCACTGAATCCCAGTCTAGCGGCCGCTGCTCGGCTGGCCGCTTAGGTGGCGCAGCTGCTGCATGGCTGGCAGACAGCGCCGCACATAGAGGATGCGCGTAATTGTGCAGCGGCACTTTGAATGATCGGCGAGTCACAACACTTTTCCCCCCTTTGAAATTGTTGCACTGGTCTTGATGGAGGTGTCCTGGAGATGGCTAACATCTATAGGCGTTGTTTGACTCGCCGTAAAGTTTTGAGGAGGAGGCTTCCCGTACAGACGGAAGTGTCCCCGATGATAATGGGTCGAGATGACAGGAGACGTAGGAGTCGAATCTGCTGGGGCCCCATGCACCAATCTGCCCGTTGCGGTAAGTCCAGTTGATATGACAGGAGACATGGGTGATGTGTCGACGTCCGTTGGAAGAGGAGGCAAGTAGATTTGCTCTGACAGAGGATGGTCCTCCGGTTCCTGCATGGGCACGTCTCCTGGTGGCGTCCGTTCTGGTGCTGGCATCACGATGATGGTGAGAGGGCTGCATTGTGAGTATTGAGAGATGCCAAGATCCCGAGCGTCAGATATTGCCAAAGGTGGTGTGGCGGCATTCGGAACAGGCGTTGCTGGCACCTGAGGCCGAAGATGGTCCGAATGACGCACTGCAACATCCATGTCCGCCTGGATTCCATACAGGCATCTGCCACGGTGTCTTAAGATGCGGCCCGGGCTCCATTTTAGCCGCCTGCCATATCCCCGTACCCAGACGAGGTCGTTGGTGGTGAACCGGCCAAGTGAAGGCACCTGCGGCCATGAGGTGGGAGGCCGCAGAAGATGAAGTAGCATGTGGGGCTGTCGGCCATGTAAGAGCTCAGCTGGGCTGTGGTCGCTCATAGGGGTGAAACAGTAAGACGCCAGAAACTGGAGAAGTGGATCATCAGCAGCAGAAGAAGTCAGAAGTTTCTGCATCTGAGCCTTAAATGTGCGAACCAGTCGTTCAGCCTCACCGTTGGATTGTGGATGGAACGGCGGGGCCGTGACATGCGTAACGCCATGACGAGCACAAAAATCCGCAAATTCGGAAGAGGCAAATTGCAGACCATTATCAGTAACAAGAGTAGAGAGGAGGCCTTCCAAAGAAAAAATGCGGGCGAGAGCACTGGGTGTTGCCGCGGTGGTAGGTGACGTGCAACGGACAATGAAAGGAAAGTTAGAGTAGGCGTCAATTACGAGGAGCCAATAAGTACATAAAAAGGGTCCTGCAAAGTCAGCATGAATGCGCTCCCAGGGCTTCTCAGGCGAAGGCCACGGTGACAAAGATGACTTCGGGGCAGCGGCCTGTGACGCACAAGGGGCACAGGCAGCGACCATGTGTGCTATTTCAGAGTTGATGTCAGACCAGTACACATTACGGCGCGCCAGAGATTTTGTGTGAGACACACCCCAGTGCCCCTGGTGAAGGAGGCGCAAGACCAAAGCACGCAAAGACGCAGGTACCACAACACGCGGCGAAGCATTGTCAGTGGAGAGGAGGATAACACCATCCCTAGCCATGAGGCGGTGGCGCAAAGTGTAGTAGTTCCGCAACAGATCAGAAGTCTTACCGGACGGGCGATCTGGCCAATCCTCCTGAATACAGCGTAAAACCCGGGAGAGGGTAGGGTCAGAACCCGTAGCAGCCGCCAGCCTGTCCACAGTGATGGGGAACCCGTCCACAACCCACTGCTCGGCAACATCCAGGTGGAAACACAAAAGTTCGTCCCTATCGAATGCCTGATCAGGACCCATGGGAAGGTGAGACAGAGCATCAGCATTCGAATGTTGAGCCATTGGCCGGAAATGAATCTCATAATTGAAACGGGACAAGTAAAGAGCCCAACGCTGGAGGCAGTGTGCAGCCTTGTCGGGAAGTGACGTTGATGGATGAAACAAGGAAACAAGTGGTTTGTGATCCGTAACAAGATGAAATTTGGATCCATGGAGAAAAACACCAAACTTATGAAGAGCATAAATGATGGCCAAAGCTTCTTTCTCAATTAGAGAATACTTTTGTTGGGCATCCGTGAGCGTTTTGGAGGCATAAGCAATGGGTTGTTCCAAACCGTCAGAAAAATGGTGCGCAAGGACTGCACCGACCCCATATTGAGAGGCGTCTGTGGCAAGAACAAGATGTTGGCCAGGTCGATAAGTAGCCAGGCACGGGGCCTGTTTCAGCATAGTCTTCAACTTCTGGAAAGCCGCTTCACATGACGCGGACCAGTGAAAAGGCACATTTTTATGCAACAGGTGATGCAACAGCTGAGCCACCGAAGCCACAGACGGTAAAAACTTGTGATAGTATGCTATTTTCCCCAAGAAGGCCTGCAGTTCCTTAACAGATGTAGGGCGAGAAAGGGCATCGATCACAGCGACAGTTTTTTGAAGCGGACGAATACCATCCCGAGAGAGTTGAAACCCCAAGTACGTGATAGATGCCTGAAAAAATTGTGATTTCTGAAGATTACACTTAAGACCGGCAGTCTGTAAGACATTAAAAAGTGTGCGGAGATTTTGAAGATGTTCTTCAGTGGTGGAGCCAGTGACAACAATGTCATCCATGTAATTGATACACCCAGGGACAGGGAGCAATAATTGTTCCATGAATCGCTGAAAGAGAGCAGGGGCGCTAGCAACCCCGAATGGCAAGCGTTGGTATTGATAGAGGCCGAAAGGCGTGTTAAGGACCAGAAACTGCCGGGAAGCAGCATCGAGAGGAAGTCGATGATAAGCTTCTGACAGGTCAATTTTAGAAAAATACTGGCCTCCAGCAAGTTTAGTGAACAGTTCTTCAGGGCGGGGCATAGGGTAAGTGTCGATGAGGCATTGAGCATTTACAGTGGCTTTGAAATCGCCACAGAGATGAATATCACCATTTGGCTTAGCAACTACAACGACAGGAGAGGACCACTCACTGGAAGTGACAGGAAGCAAGACCCCTGAAGCAGTGAGACGATCCAACTCCCGTTTTACCCGATCACGAAGGGCCACAGGAATGGGCCGAGCCCGAAAAAACTTAGGCTGAGCAGTGGGTTTGAGCGTGATATGAGCTTCAAAGTCGTTTGCACGGCCTAACCCAAGAGAAAAAAGGGACGAAAATGTCGTCGACAAGGAATCCAATTGAGCATAAGGAATAGCATCAGAGACAATATTGACAGAGTCATCTATGGAGAACCCAAAAGGAATCGAAACCAAAAAGATTTTCTGTGTTGCTCTGGTCGACCATAAATATGGGATTTGGACAGTGAGGAATAACTTCCCTGAAAGGGAAGAAGTGCAATTGACAGACAACACAGAATCAAAATAAGCGTCATGTTCATGAACATCATGTATGTGGTCGTATTTGCAAACGGAAGACACATGACCTTTCTTTTTGCAATTGTGACACACAGCCCAATGTTGGGGACAATCTTCGTGTGAATGTTTCATAAAACACCGCGGACATGAAGGAAGTTGCCGGGAGTTTTGCTGCAGTTTCTTAGCGGGTTGTTTACGGCTAGGCCGAGGCTGCGCGTGGGAGCACACTGCGGCCACGTCGGCTGGCGGGGACGCACCGCACGCGTCGTCAACAGCGCCCAGAGGTTGTATTTCCCCGACATCATCCCACGCCTCTATTTGTGCCCCAGCGGCGTGAGAAATTTCAAAAGACTGCGCAATGGAGAGAACTTCATCTAGAGTTGGATTCGCCAACTGAAGGGCACGTTGCCGAACTTCTTTGTCGGGAGCCGACCGGATAACAGCATCCCGTACCATGGAATCGGCATAGGATTCTTTGTGAACGTCAGTAACAAATTGACACTTTTGACTGAGGCCGTGAAGTTCAGCAGCCCAAGCGCGATAGGATTGATTTGGTTGTTTTTGACAATGATAAAAGGCAACACGAGAGGCTACCACATGCGTTTGCTTTTGAAAATAGACAGACAGAAGTGAGCACATTTCAGCAAAGGACAAAGGCGCAGGATCCTTCAAAGGAGCCAATTGCGACAACAACCGATACATTTGAGGAGAAATCCAGGAAAGGAACAGAGACTTACATGGTGTTCGTCCGTGACATGAAATGCCAAGAAGTGCTGTCGAAGACTTTTTCATAATCAGACCAGTCTTCCGCTGTCTCGTTGTAAGGAGGAAAAGGAGGTACAGCTAACGATGAGAAACGCCCCGCATTTGACGCCGCGATGAAATCGCGAATCGCCGCTGTTAGAAGCGTTTGCTGTTCTAGGAGATTTTGCAATAGTTGTTCGACAGTAGCCATGGAACCCTGTGAGTCAACGGTGAAAAGGAAAAATTCACTACCTCGTCGCCAATTGTTAGAACTTCAAGTTTAACACATATATTTCAGAACGACACAACAACACATATAAGTCACAGAGTAAGTTGACAAGTAAGACATGTGTACACATTAGCATTCGAATGAGCACTGAGTCCCAGTCTAGCGGCCGCTGCTCGGCTGGCTGCTTAGGTGGCGCAGCTGCTGCATGGCTGGCAGACAGCGCCGCACATAGAGGACGCGTGTAATTGCGCGGTGGCACTTTGAATGATCGGCGAGTCACAACACTATCATGGTGTTAATCTGACAACTGGCACCACTTGGGAAAAATCAAAATGGCACTCTAGTTTTTGAAACGATGTTGCAGTTTTGTGTAAGGTAAACATGCTGTGCTGTGGTATGATTGGTATGGTCGGAAATGAATGCACATCATATACCATAATCACAATGTAGACACTTTTAATGTTCCAACATGATCAGTTCCAACAATCTTATGCTGACAACACATAATCTTAAGGAACTTGTTATAAAATTGCCATGTTACATTACATGAAGTCAAGGCATAAAAGGCACTCCCCATGTATACGTGTCTTGATAAAAATCCAGTTGATAAAATGCACACAGTTGATAAAATCCTTGTACCATCCATGCATGTTGGTGGTGAACATGATCCTCAATGGCTTGCCACACAGCACTCCCCTAGCAATGTAGTACTGTGCAGTAAGCCTGTGAGAATCATGTTCTCCACCAACGTGCATGGACGATATGAGGATTTTATCAACTGCATTTCTATCACAACAGGTATATGTGGGAAGTGGTTGTATGCTTTGCTTTGACTTCATGTCATGTAACATAGCAATTTTATAACAAGTACCATAAGGTCAGATGTTGGCAATATAAGATTACTGAAACCGGTCGTCTTGGAACCATAAAAGTGACTAACTGCAAATATGGCATACGAACTGTGTTCATTTCAGTTTTGTGTTTTCCAGTTGTATGTGATTTCCTCTTGGTCTTTTCTGATAGTTAAGTACCAGGGCAGTCTAATTTTCAATTATGAGTCAAAGATATCAAAGCTCGATTTCATCCTTATGGACTCATTAATTCTTTGTATGTGGCCATAAAACTACAATCTGCTTTTGTGCACTATTCCTGTAATTTTTTCTATGTTTAGAATTTGTTTTAATTTTTTTTATGTAGATACCTTTTACACAGACAACTCCATATGTCATCAAGCATGAGTCTAAACCTGATTGATGACATATGGAGGTTTGGGTCTGGCCATGAGTTGTGCACAGATAGCGAATTGGTAAGCTGACCAGTCGTGATAAGCGGGGAAATATGGGTTCAAGTCCTGGTCTGGCACAAATTTTCATTGTTGTCATTCCATTGTACAGCTGATGGTTGTCATTATTCACAACTGAGAATTCATTTAATGTATTTCATAATGCCTGTAGTCACCATAGTGCCTGTTCCTTTGAACATCCATGCTTGTCCAAAGGAACTTTGCATTGTAATCAGAATAACACAGGCACTGCAATATTGCAGGCTAGCACTTGGTTAATTTTAAAACAGTAAGTAAAAACTACTATATTTGGTTAAATGTTATTCCTCCATTGACCATTATTTTATATATTACTGACTCCAGATTAAAATATCTGGCAGACTAGTGTTGCACATACAAGCCAACAGAATTAATATAATGTACATAATCCATTAAATTCATATGTTACACAGAGATATGTTTAACACAGTGTCTGATTGAATTCTCTCTCTTCACAAGCATGTCCAAGAACTGACTGCATTTTACTTTAAAGTTTGCATTATTCCCAGCCTACAAATGTATTACAGCAAACTACACAGAGTACTAAACTAACAGAAGAAGCTATTCAAAAGCAAATATCTATAAAAAATTGTGCCATAACCACATTGGGAAGTGATTACCAGAACATTTAAAAATCAATATATTTTTGCAAGAAGTAGCAATTGAGGTTGTGTGGACAGCATAAGATACCCACACAAAAGCATGTATGTGTATACATGCTTCCAATGATAGTGAGACATATGTGTCATACAGCTACATAAAAGTAAATAAAACTGCATGTTCTTCCCATTCAGTGCGTAGATAGTGCATTGCAAGGATGGCTCCTTATTTGTATTTGTGGCCCCTATACATAAACTAAACAACTAAATATGATTTTTGAACATTTTCAATTAATTTTTATTAATTTATTCAGGAATTTGCTCATTCAGGAAATATAATCTTCTCCCCCCCCCCCCCCCCCCGACCACTCTCTCTCTCTCTCTCTCTCTCTCTCTCTCTCTCTCTCTCTCTCTCTCTGTGTGTGTGTGTGTGTGTGTGTGTGTGTGTGTGTGTGTGTGTGACAAACTGATCACCATGACAGATTTCCTGTTTTGTACACAAATAAAATGTCCTCATCAACTTGAGAAGTGGTCCCTACACTTGAGCAGTTTTCAAAGAAAAGCTAGAGATGTGTTTTATATGCAGTTTATTGCTAAAATATATTGCAGTTTCCTAGTAGCTTTATAATGAATCAAAGTGGGCTACTTGCTTTACTCATTTGGTCATGCCATTGTATAGCACTCGAACTTGCCACTACAAAAAATTATATGATTTCACAGTTTTTAACTGTCACTTGTTTGGCAAAATGCACTTTTTCTTCATTGGCTGCTAGTATCTCCATCACGACAAAATTTTATCAAAGAATGAAAAATTATACAGGCTTATTTTAGAAATTTTGATAGAAAGGAAACTGGTGCCATTTCGTCATTAAACTTTAGCAGAATTGTTCATGTCTACCTTTCCATTTTTGTACACTTTTCTGTTTGCATCTATGAATTATATATTCTCTTTTCATCTAGACTATTCCTTAATATATAAATATGGATGACACAACAACGGGCTGCTCTAAAAGTTATCTCCACAGACTTTCTCTCATCTCATAAAATGTATGAGATATGATGGCAGATGAGGGCAAGCGACAGTTTAAAAGTGCACTGAAAAGTGTGGAAAATATAGCGGAAGCAGGAGGATAAATGAAAAAAGAAATGAAGAAACAACTACAGGAAGCAGTGAACATCATTCGTAAGTATTTTCAAACAATTACACGTGCCCTTGAAGATAAGAATAACATTCAAGTAAAACATGAAGAAGAGGTTATAAATGGAACAAATGCAGTTCCAGAGAGAAACGACAGTTTCATAGTGCAACAACTAGCGACATCTCTTGGCCACACCCCAGAACATCCAAGTAGCAAGCCAATAGCAGGACAAGCCCCTGACACTTGGAAGCAACAACGGCAACTCCGAGGTACAAAGGGATTAGCTGACAACTAGTAGTGATGAACAAAGACCGACTAGTGGCAATGAAGAAGAATTGGCGACACATAGTGGCCAGTCAACTGACCCGGAAAGAAACAAACACCACCAAACATGAACAGAAGAAGATATAGAAGCAATAATAATAATAGAAAGATGAACCAACAGATAAAGCATATGTATGGAAGTCTGACAAACGATAAAGATGATGACAAAAGAGGAAATAGAAACAATGGCTACACAAAGCCAGGAACCAGCCCCAACACATGGTACAACCAAGACAAAGGTACCGAGGCAAGAGTGCAGGGGCCAGCAGGAATGACCTGGTGATGCAGAAACAAATACAATAAAAGATAGGGATTGGAAACAAACAACAGGGCAACCTGGAACACCAGTAAATGAAGAAAAAAATCAAGAGAACCTAAAGAGGGAATGGACAACAGTGGTGAGAGGTGGGAAGAGACATGCTAGACAATGGGAAAACTAGACAGGAAAAGAAACAAATTGAAGAAAAATGGGAACAATACAAGGGGAAAGCAAAATAAAGGCAGCAGAAAGAAGCGCATGGCTACACATGGGAAAACTAGACAAAGATATGACAGAGAAAGCTATTACAGAATACCTGAAGGAAAACAGAGTAAAAGGGAAAATATACTGTGATCTGATGAATGAAAAATGAGGAAGCAGAGCTTTTTAAAATAGGCATTCCACTGCAAGACCTAGAACTAGTCCATGATGGAAATTTTTAGCCAGAAGATGCACATAACAACATGGAACATAGAGAGCCTGAGGGGAGTTCTGAATCTGCTCCTGCGAAATATCATGGCCGACCACAATAGATCTAATAATCACAAATAACATCACAACAAACAGCCCTGCCACTATAGTGAAAAAGGAAGCAGCCGTCATCTTTAAGCACATTCCAGTATAAATAAATGTAGAAAATGACAGAACCATCAGATTAGAAGAAAGGTGAAATGTAACACTTGGCAAGATCCTGGACATGGAAATAATTACAGGGAAAATGACAGAAAAAGATACGGTTGAAAGAGCAATACGGGCATGAAATTTTGACGAGGCTGCTACATAGCTGAAATCAAATATAATAAATGGGGCCACCACACAAGATACAAATAGGAGAGTGAGGAAATGGTTCGACAGAGAATGCTATAAGGAAAGAAAACTTGACACTGAAAACACTATATAAAACTAGATGACAAACGCCAAGCGCAACCACTGCAGAATACCAACGAGAACAGAGGAAATACGAAGACCTAATAAGAATGAAGAAAAGCAACACCTGGAAGAACAACAAGAGAAAATAGTAGAAGAGGTAGAAGTAGACCCATACTGAGCTCTGAGACTGAAAAGACAGAAAATACAGCCAAACATCCCCATGGAAACATGGAAAGAGCACATACGAAAAGTAATCTGTTCAAAACAAACAAGACCCACAATTAAGAAATCTAGGACCGCACAGGCTGATGAAAATATCTAGTAAATGAGGGCTTCACAACAGACAGGAAGACTAGACATTCATAGGGCATAACGGAGCCACCACAATAGATCTAATAATCACAAATGGCATCAGAACAAACAGCCCTGTCACTATAGATCCTTTATTGTATGATTATATGATAGCGGAACAAACACTGGTAACTGTTACTTCTGTGAAATATCTGGGAGTATGCGTGCGGAATGATTTGAAGTGGAATGATCATATAAAATTAATAGTTGGTAAGGCGGGTGCCAGGTTGAGATTCATTGGGAGAGTCCTTAGAAAATGTAGTCCATCAACAAAGGAGGTGGCTTACAAAACACTCGTTCGACCTATACTTGAATATTGCTCATCAGTGTGGGATCCGTACCAGGTCGGGTTGACGGAGGAGACAGAGAAGATCCAAAGAAGAGCAGTGTGTTTCATCACAGGGTTATTTGGTAAGCGTGATAGCGTTACGGAGATGTTTAGCAAACTCAAGTGACAGACTCTGCAAGAGAGGCGCTCTGCATCGCAGTGTAGCTTGCTGTCCAGGTTTCGAGAGGGTGCTTCCCCCTACTAATACCTCCCGAGGAGATCACAAATGTAAAATTAGAGAGATTCAAGCATGCACGGAGGCTTTCCGGCAGTTGTTCTTCCCGTGAACCATACGCGACTGGAACAGGAAAGGGAGGTAATGACAGTGGTACATAAAGTGCCCTCCGCCACACACCGTTGGGTGGCTTGCAGAGTATAAATGTAAATGTAGATGTAGATGTAGAGATCTTTACCACAGATGAAATTGCAAATGCAATACAGAAAATGAGGAACAACAGAGCACCAGGAGAAGATGGAATAAGAAACGAACACTTAAAACAGACAGCACAAGAATACCTGCCAATATGGACCTCCCTTCTAGAAAAATGTATCGAACTAGGAAGCATACTGGGTGAATGGAGAAAGTCAACAATCAGTCTCCTATACAAGGGAAAAGGAGAGACAGAGAACCCAAACACGTTCACAGGAATAGCGTTGGAATCCACACCACAAACTCCTAATGGAAATCCTTGCAAAAGGCTGGTAGAGAAGCTCGAATGCCTTCTACCAGAGAAGCAGTTCGGTTTTAGGAAGGGACAGTCCATGACCTGGCAGTAGAAAACCTGCTGGAACAAATAAAACAGACAATAGGAGGACCCAAAGGAAAACTACATGTGGTTTTTGTTAACTACTCAAAAGCCTTTGACCTGGTCAACAGGAAGGTTTTAATAGACAAACTGGAGGAACTAATTGGAAGAATGAGTACAACAACCCTGATATCAAATATACTGGCAGGAAACCACTTATAGATAGGTGATGGAATAGGGTATCTGACTGGCTGCCACAGACGAACGGCAATCTCCAAGGCAATCCACTCAGCCCTATCCTGTTTAATGTCCTCACACACGATGTCATGAAAGGAATGGCAGGAACGAGCAATACATATACGCTGATGACATGGCCATTGTAGCCACAGATGTAGACAAACTACAAGTAGCATTAAACACACTTAGTGAACGGGCAGAGCGAAATGACATCAAGATAAATGAAAAGAAGATGGAGTTGGTAGGAAAGGAGGAAGACTCACTGAAGCAGAGAACATCAATTGCAATGGTAAACCACTCAAGAGGGTTAAGAATTTAAAATATCTACGCATCACAATCCAAAAAATGGGAAAAAGTTTCAGACTACATATAAGATCTAAAGCAGAGGTGGCCACTATAGCTATGAATGAAATCATAAACGTCACACAAATATCGATCAGCACAGCTATGGACCTTTTTAGGCTAAAGATACTACATGATCTGATGTATGGCCTAGAATCAGTGGGAGAATATCTCACATACAAACAGCGGGAAGAATTGGAGTGAGTAAAGGCTAGATACCTGAAGAGAATTTTAGGAATGCTGCAGAACTCAAGATCGAGACTAGTATACGAGCTTACCAGGGAGACCTTCCTGATAGAGGATTTAAGATGCGAGCCGATACTCCCAGCTAGTGCCAACTTCAAACAGCTTCTACAAGATCTGCATGAGAAGAGAAACAACATACCACAGGACTTCTATGCAACGTCTGCCATGCAACACACAACCTGGATGGAAGCTAACCATGAAATGTGAAGACAAGACTGGCAACCCATGGTTTACACCACAAGGTGTGTTGCAACAAATGATTGTGTGTGTGTGTGTGTGTGTGTGTGTGTGTGTGTGTGTGTGTGAGAGAGAGAGAGAGAGAGAGAGAGAGAGAGAGAGAGAGAGTTGTGCTTGGAATTTTGTGACCTATATCATATTATAAAATGCAGGAATATACCTAAATCCATCACAGCTTATAGCAAAGACAAGTAATGTGACTGTAAACCTTTACACGGCATGTGTGCATTTCCAATAAATAAAAAACAAAAAAAATTTAATACCATCTCACAGAAATGTTCATCTTTAACAATTTTTAATTAAATAAATGTCATGCTACCTAAATATCTGATTGATGTTTTTTCGCCAAATGTCAACACCAAGTACCTCAAGTGTAGTACTCTAAGTGTAGTAAAATGGGAAAGAATTAAGCAGTATTGTAAAACATGCAATTATTGACAATGAAAAAGTATGTAGCCACATTGAAGACTCTCACAGATTTTTAACTTCAGTGAAAGAGCAGCAGTTAAAGAGATATCTGCAAGGTATGATGCAATTTAAAAATACTGGACCTATATTTTGAACTATATGAATTGTCACTACATGAATCTGGTATCTTGGACATTTAAATTGTGATTAGGGGTTTTCTGAAAAAATAAAGATGTTTTCAAAATATATCTAGTCTTGCACTTAGCAATAGAGAGGGGTTTAAGAACAGATAGGATATTTTCTCAATAACTATAGAAAACTTTTGACCATATAAACTGGTATATTGCAGCTACTCCCATAGGTACATATAAGTAATTCACAATAGAGATAAAAAACAAAACAAATAAACACAAAGATATACAAAAAAGGAAGTAACATGAGCTGTGTCATATTATCTTCAATGACACTACTATTTGCTGAACAAGTGTTGATCTAGGCATAACACAGTTTTCAGGCAGGAACAAACACATACAGACAAGGGAAAGAAATTTCATATTTCCAGAAGGGGCTAGTGAGGTAACAGGCGAGTTGTGACACCCTGGAAATATTCTAAGTTCAGAGTTGGCGTGGCCGCATGGGCCGCTCGGCAGGCCAACCACGTGGTGACAAATGTTGGCCAAAGCAAGAAGGGTCCAGCCCAAGCGCGTGGCTGGGAATTCCACGCTGATGCTGTGTCAATGAAAGAGACTTGTATGCCGAGAGTGCCAAATATAGCGGACTTTGTGAAACCATCATGGCAGACATTTCACAGTTCGTATAGAATTAAAAGTAGCCCGATGAATCATGATACCTCAAAAAGAAACCTGTACATTACTATTATTTGCACGATGATTCTGATGGTGTAATCAGATTTTCAATATCTTTATTAATTTAAAGTTTAGTATCTGACGGTAAATTATACAAGTAACACCCAGCAACAAATTTCCAAAATATAAACAGTCCATCCAATTTCATTGATTGATGTGCCCTTAAAAAGCTATTAGTGTAAACCTAAATTAGTATAAATTACAGGCATGTAACGTGAACAGTACATGAGATATTGGAGGTCAAAGAGGCCGATTACTATCGAGCGTGTCAGGCCATAAGTACTCCACAGTTACACGAAAAAATGGTGGCAGCATGCTTATAAATATATTTATTTACCTATGTCTTTGTTTGTATCCAATATATCCTATTCATGAAGAAATTGGTTAAATATTTACTGTGTTTTAGAAAGCACAGAGACCTTAGGCTACTGGCCTACCTTTTGTTTCTATTCCTTTGATATATATTTATTTGATTTGATTATGTATTTAATAATGTGTGTTAGAGCATGTTTATGGTCCAGCTGTAGGAATATTTATTTAATTTTAATTTATTCAAATGTAAATCCAGTATTTCAAATGTGTTTAATTATGTTTGTGAATGTGCGTTGGCTTGAAGACATGGTGGGAGTGCTCTAGCCAATCACAGCACTCATGAATGGGGAGAGGCTGGATGTTCAGCACAACGGACAAATGGTGGTGAGACAGACTTGGAGTGTGGAGCAGTTTGCACGTGGTCGCGAGAGATAGAAATACTTTGGAGTGGGGAATTGTGAACTTGTGAGATTTCCGAGGTTACTACAGTGAAGACATAGTACGCGTTTAGAAGTGAATATCTCATGAGCTATGTTGTCATTCATAACTAATTACACGCAGTAGGAATCTATTGTTACCCTGTAATTCAACTTATATTTTATTTAATTGCTGGACCATCGACACCAATACATGTTTTGCAGAAATATAGCACATTCTCAAAAGTACTTCTACTATCGTACTCATCATTTAAAGTCGTTAAGATAGTACCTGCAGATTTTATTTGATTGCAGTCTTTCATTTATAAATTTACATACCGCATTTAAAATTCGAAATTGCCAAGAGATAGGAAACTTCAACCAGTCTAGAATCTGCCAGGAAGTTTCAACCAGTCGATTCATGTGTATATTCTTATTGTATACTGTAGACTCAGCAGTATTTGGTTTGTAATGCGGCAACTACGTATCCCAGCCCCTAGACAACGGAACCAGCCAGAACTTTTAATATTTCAACTATGAGTCTGAGGGTATGTAGTTGAGGGCCAACACATCAACACCATTTCATTTTAATGTTTTTTAAAGCCCGCAGGCTGCTGCAATGTCTGGAAAGGAGGGGGCTCTACAAGGACCACTGTATGAAATACATTGCATAATGAAAACTTTGGCTTAAGTATTAACAAATGAAAGGAAAAAGTTATGAGGTGTAGAAACAAGAATAATAAATGGTTTAAGATCAATACTAGAATAGGTAAAACAAAAGAAATATAAGAGTAAATTCACACACAATGGGTGAATCAAAGAAAAAAAAAGCCTCTTCACTAAGCAATACTTCGCAATCTAAGACATCATCTGAAGATAAAAAAATCACACTTCTCTTTTTGTTCCATATTCTGATAATACTTGAAACAAGAATGAGTTTTACGAAAAAATTGACTCTAGCCTTCAAACTGAATGCTGTGAGTATTTTAAAGTTGTACAATTGCTTCTACTGTCTTATGGAAAAATCTATTAAAAAATAGTTTTTACATACATGTTACTTAGAGATACTTGTTTGGAGACTCTTCTGTGTTCTACAAATATTGCAATTGCTTCCACCACATAGTTCAAGGCTTCCTCTTCCAGATATAACTGTGCTTATTCATAATTCTGTAAAATCTTGCTATGAGATGTATGGTTTTTTGAAGACTGTTTCTCATCAAGAGGTAATCATTTTATGGATCTTACATTTTTTTTTACAGCTGTTCATATTAATTCAATTTTATTCTGAGAGCTTTTAGTGTAATACAAGGTTCTAACACATCTGATGACAGCCTTCTTCATTTTGCAATATTGACTGTGCTGAAATTCTGCAACAGTCCTTCAGAGTATGAATGCATGCACAAACCAAGCAGGTTACCTGCACAGCAGAGGCTTTTTTGAGGTGGCCTGAATCAGTACAGAGAATATGCCCTAGTTATCTAATGAGGCAGCACACAATGACAGCCAGATGGTGCTGCTGAATAGTGCAGACATGTGCTTGGAGGTGAGCTGGAATGAATGACATGTCATTTGCCAGGGCCTGCAAAGCTAGTGGATGACATGCTCCACTGACAAAATTGAGGACATGCCCTGCAATCATTCTCAAATGATTTTGCAGAAACTATTTGGTTAAAAAAATATGATTTTTCTGTTATTTACAGTTTTATACATCATCTTCTTGGTGAAGTGCTTATCATTTCATGAACGGTCATACTTACTGTGTTTTTTGCGTATAAGTAACATCCTGCACAAACTTCATATAATTTGCAATGAAAAATAATGGTCACAATGATTCAGTATTTGGTACATATTAAATCATACACAGCTGTGTAATTAATTTAGCTAACATATTTAATTTTTCTTTAAACTTGGAAAGAGTTCTACATTTACTCCCAATCATGAGAAAATGGATTTTATGTAGGACACTCAGCTCTGCCTGCCATGCCACAATAGAGCGAAAGAGACATATATCATAAACAGCTAAAGATATCGAAATAAGGTTTTGGCAAATTAAAGCATGCAAAGAGACGAGTATTTTGCCATATGGTTAATACACAAAACTTCCTTATCCATGTCGATAGAGCAGTAGCTATAATTTTTATTTATTTTTTTTCCATGCAGTACTGAAATTTTTGTCACCAGTTGGTTGTTTAACAAGACACACTGTTATAGATTCCATCATAACAGTTAGTGCAGTAACATGTTACCAAGGCGAGTTAGTGCAAATTATACAGTGTTTTAACAAAAAAACAAAATTAAACCTGCCAAGAAGAGAAATGTAGCCATTACTCACAACTGATGATGCTTCTTCAAAAGAAGAAGGTTAACAATTCAGGCAAAAATAAATTGCTAATTCTATTGCAATTTGGGCAGAATCCCATAAACCATTGTATTTTTAATAGTGAACAACTGGAGTGGAAACTTATCAAAGGATTTTCTTCTTGCACTTCACTTCAATGATCTGAGAAATACAAAAATAATTCACAGCAAGTAGTGTAATTTCTTTTTGTTCATATCCCCATTCCGAACAAAGTGGTGAACTTCACATAAAACATCTATTATCTATTATATATATTTGCTGCACGTACCAGTGCATGTGAGTGTGAGCGCACCGAATGCAGTGTCACCACGCATATGTATTTAAATCAACCACCAACTGTATTATTGTTCTGTGTTATTGTTCGGAGGTTTATGAATAAAATCATATTTGTATTACTTGGATCAGTTTCATGTATTACATGGTTACTACATGATTACTTTGGCAGTGACCACTTTGTCGGCTTCCATTAACAGACAGGGTATCGTTCCACCAGTCTATCCATTCACTTTTCCTCCATATGATGATGCATATGAGGATTGGGAAGCTTATGAAAGAAGACTCAGATAGCATTTTTTGGCTTTCGATGTGACAGACTCGAATTTGTAGAATGCCTTATTCCTCTTGCGGATTCCATCTACGGTGTATCAATTACGGCATCAGCTAGCCCCTTTACAAGAACCGACAGCTCTTACTTTTGATCTGTACAACCACCACTGCAAATGAATGGATGTCACAGCGGTGCGAGCTGATTCTACTGATGCTGCAAGAAAGCAAACCAGTCATACAGGATCAGAGCAGATGAACTTCACAGTCTTAGGCGTAAGTGTCAATTAATTACTGATGCTCATAATGACTCTTATGCAGACGCTACGGTGCGCAACACAACAATCTGTTTAGCTAGGGACAAGGAAGTATACCCAGAAGGCTTTATTCTGTGAAAACCCTCTGTCGGTAGAAGTTTTGCAAATAGCACACACAATATTTTGGCACGAAAAGGAAAACGAAAACTGGTTTTTGGAATATGTGAACCTTCAGGGAGAGTAGCAAGCTGAAACAAGTGAGAAGGGAAATGAATAATTATAAGCTTGATATCCTGGGACTGAGTGAAGTGAGGTGGCCAGAGTTTGGTGAAATGCAGACATCAGATGGAATTACGTTTTTATATTCAGGATGTGAAGAGGAAGAGGAACACCGGGATGGAGTTGGGCTATTGTTGACCAAGGCAGCAAAGAAGAGCCTTCAAGAATGGAGACCTGTGTCCAGTAGGATCATGACTGCCAGATTTAAGATGATGGTCCGAAACGTGATGCTTACCCAATGCTATGCCCCCACAGATACATCAGAGACTGAGAAGAAGGAGGAATTCTATTACCTGCTACAACAAACTGTAAGGAAAGTGAGCAAGAAAGATATCTTCATTGTTATGGGAGACATAACTGCCAAGGAGGGAGATAACAATGAGGGTTTGGAACAGATAATGGGGGTACATGGCTTGGGTGAAATGAATGATAATGGGGAAAGATTTAGTGACTTCTGCATGAGCCATGACCTTGTAATAGGAGGCACCTTCTTTCCTCATCAAAGATGTCACAAGATAACAAGGGTATCCCCAGATTACATTACAGAAAATCAAATTGACCACATTGCAGTATCCAAGAAGTTCAGGAGGAGCCTGGAAGATGTGTGGAATAGAAGAGGAGCAGACGCAAGTAGCGACCAACATCTTATTGCTGCCAGTTTCCAAATGAAGACTGTGGCTTCCGGAAAGAAATTCGAGCCAAGGAATAGAAGATTCGATGTAGGTAAACTGAAAGATCCACAGATAGCTGAGAGGTTCCAGCTGGAACTCTGGAATAGATTCCAGGCACTGGAACTTGAGATGGCTGAGGATGAGGACATGGAGGAAATGTGGACAGAAGTTAAGAATGCTTTTGTGCAAATGAGTGAGAGACAACTTGGCATTAAAAATCAGCTGTGGAGAGATTGGATGCCTGAACATACCTGGAGCAAAATGACCCATAGGAAGGAGGCCAAGGGAAGAGTAAATCAGAGCAGGACCAGGCAACAAAATGCACAGGCACAAGCTGATTATAGAGCAGCAGATAAGGAAGTGAAAAGGAGTGGGAGAAGAGACCACAGAAGATGGATAGATGAAAAGGCTGATAGAGCAGTACAGGCAGCGCAGAGGGAGGGTGGGGGGGGGGGGGGGGGGGGAAGTGAAAGAACTATATGATATCACTAAGATGCTCTCAAAGAAAAGCTTCCAGAGGACCTGACCTGCAAGGAATAAGAAAGAGGAGATACTAACTACACATGAAGAACAATCACGTAGGTGGAAGGAACACTTTAAAGAAGTTCTAAATAGAGACCTCGGTGGGGAGGTAGAAGAACAAGCATAAACGGAATACAATGATCCTAGTCCCAGCATTGGTGTAAATGCATCCACGAAAACAGAAATTTTGATAGCACTGAAGCAGATCAAGAATGGGAAGGAAACAGACTTGGACACCACTGTTGAGTTATTGCACATCCTCTTAGAGAAGATATGGAAAGAGGACAAACTGTCAACAGATTGGAAACGAGGTATTATCGTGAAAATAACTAAAACAGGAGATGTTACTAACTGCAACAACTGGTGGGGCATTATCCTACTGTCAATACCGAGTAAGGTACTTTCGAGGATAATTTTAAATCGCATTAAGGATTCTGTGGAAACACAACTGAGGAGAGAGCAGGCAGGTTTTAGAAAACATCAAAGCTGTGTGGACCTTATCAATACTCTCAGAATTATTCTGGAACAAAGTGCGGAGTGGCAACACACCCTCTACCTTACCTTCATTGACTCTGAATTAGGTCATCCCCCATTGTACACCTCTCTTCCTTCCCCCCATCACTCTCTTCATCACATGGTCCAACACAAACAGAAATAGTGTTGGCAAAAGAATACACCCCTGTCATACTCCCGAACTAACTTGTAAAGGCTCTGTTAGTTCTCCATTATGTAGTACTTGGCATTCATAGTCATCAGACATTTCCTTGATGATGCTAATAATCTTTATTGGAATGCTATATTTTGCAAGAGTATCCCACATGACTCTTCGATTGACATAGTCAAAAGCCTTGTTGCTTAATGGCACAACGATATCAAGACATCAAAGAGAAACTGGCCAGGTTACAGAGAGAGTTGGAAGTTGCAGGCCTCAAGATAAATGTTCGCAAAACTAAAGAAATGCAAGTAAATTCGACTATCACGAATAGGCTGGCCATTAATGGAGAGGACATAGAACAGGTCCAATCTTTCCTCTATCTCGGAAGTATAGTCACGACTACAGGAGGCGCTGAGGACAATGTCCGTAGTCACATTCACAAAGCAAATAGTGCATTTGTACAACTGTACCCTGTCTGGAGAAATAGGAACATCTGAAAGAAGACCAAACTCCGGCTTTTCAATAGCAATGTGAAGGCTGTTCTGTTGTATGGTTGTGAAACTTGGAAGGTGACTAACAACATCAAAAACCAGCTCCAAGTTTTTATCAACTGCTGTCTCTGGCATATTTTAAATGTGAGGTGGTCAAATATAATGAGAAATGAAGATTTTTGGAGGGAGACAAACCAGCAACCAATCAATATACAAATCAGAGAAAGAAAATGGAACTGGATTGGGCATACAATGAGGTAACCAGATGGAGTTATTGAAAGGATGGCTTTGGATTGGAACCCTCAAGGAGTTAGAAAACGTGGTCGTCCCAAACAGACGTGGGAAAGGACGATTGAGAGAGAAGCTGCAGAGGATGGGAAAACCTGGAGTGAAGAGAAGAGACTTGCTAGAAATTGTACCAGATGGAGGAATTTTGTCACGGCCCTATGTTCCAGAGGGAACGACAGGAACTAAGCAACAATATTTTGAAGCTTCTTGGGCAGCGGGTGACCAAATTAAATTGTGGGATGATGTGGCAGTAGTGTCACAAGATGTGACCACTACAATGACAGATAGCTTGCACAACGAAGTGACAGTGGTGGTGGTAGGCCCAAGCAGCCACAACCACCACAATGCCAGTGTTGGCATTTTTTGTTTCCATCTTGTCCTTTCTGCTTTTTCCAGCACCAATGTTTGGCATGCCCTAAGTGCTAGGCTACTTATAGTGCTTCAGGGAAGAAAAGCCATACTGCCTCCTTGTGTCGTTAGCCGAAGATTCCTCCAGATATGGACACAGATGTAACCTGTGACTCCACTGCTTGTGACTTCTCCCAAGTTGTTTATTGAGTTAAGTGTTTTTCAAAATGGTTGAAATGACTCTAAGCACTATGAGACTCAACATCGGGTGGGCAATACTTTTCTCAAATTGACTTTTCTCAAGTGTATCTGTGGATAAAGAGTCTCACTGAGTTCTGGATTTGAATACTCCTTTCGATTCTGGATGATATTTTTGTCATGGGCTCCTCCATGGCCTATTACTTGAAAAATTTGCGCTCTTTGATTTCTGTCTTATAGCCTGCAGGCTTATGGGTAACATCACGAAATTTCAGTTTTTTCAATCTTGTACTGTTCATTTGGGGTATTGCGGGATGGGGTTCACCATCTGCCAGACTGCTGTTACATCTATGCCACACCCCTTATCCATGATGGAGCTTCAGGCCTTCCTAGGGAAGATAGCCTACTACCACATATTCCTGCCAGGCATGGACACATTGGCCCACCCATTGCATGTCATGTTACGCAAGAATGTACCCTTTTGCTGGACCCCGGATTGCAAATGTGTTTTTCAAATGTTGAAATTTAAAGTCGTCCCCTTGTTTAGCTATGGTCTCTCCAGACTAGCACACAATTTTGACAACTGACGCCTCACTGTATGGCCTCGGCATGGTTCTAGCGCACTGATATATCAATGGCTCTGAATGACCTGTTGCTCTCACATCTCACTCTGGCCCAGAAATGTTACTCTCAGGTGGAAAAAGAGGCTCTAGCCATAGTTTATGCTCTCCAGAAATTTTGTTTGTTTTGTACGGCTCCAAGTTTCACGTTATTACTGAACATAAGCCCTTGGTTCCCTTGTTTAACCCCCACACTCCCTTGCCTGACAAGGCAGCATACTGCCTACAAAACTGGGTACTTCTCTAGTCTCGCTAAAATTACAAAATCCATTTTTCACCTATGTTTAAACATGCCAATGTGGATGCCTTGTTTGCCTTCCACTGGGTCCTGCTCCTGACTTTGATTGTGAAGAATTGCTTTCCTTCCATCTTGATACTGAAATGCAGGCCATGGTAGAGGGTTTCCCCATTAAAAGCTCGCACATAGCAACTGCTATTGCTGCTGACCCAATTCTCTGCAGGTGGTTTGGTTTGTTCAGCAGGGCTGGCCAGATTAAATCACAGGGTTGGGCTTTGGACCCCTGCACAACTATTTTCCTTTTGGTATTGCCTCTCTGTTCTTGATGGTATTTTGCTGTTGTCACAGAACACCTCTCTCCTTGAGGTTATGGTGCGTGGTTCGCCACCTTCTCCGCCAGTGCCATTGGGGAATTTTGTGCACTGAAGTGTTAGCTACAAGACATGTTCCTTGGCCTGGGATTGATGGCAAAATTGTCCATTTTGTTGCAGCTGGTGAGCAATGTGTCTGAAAACAGGCAGCTCCCAGGGCATCTTTGTCCCCCGGCCAGCTCCACACCAGCCATGGGAGTGCATTCATGTAGACTTTGCAGGTCCCTTCTTGAACTCCTATTGGTTCTTGGTCATGGATGAGTTTTCTCAGTCTCCTTACATTCTCTGGTGAGCATCAATGTTGGCTGATGTCACAATTCATATGCTTTAGAGGGTTTCTCTATTGAGGGGTTGCCTTGTACCTTAGTTTCTGATAATGGGACCCAGTTTGTTTCACACACCATTCAATTGTTTTGTTGTCATCACGGCATTTGTCATGTTACAGCTCAACAATTCCACTCTCAATCACATGGCAAGGTGGAACGACTAGTGTGTATGATCAAACGAAAAAGTTTGTTGTGGATTCCTTGTCAGACGACACCCTTCTCCATTTTCTGATAATCTACCACTTCATACTTATGGGGGAGTGGAGGCTGGCCGAGTTGCTTCACAGCCAGCAGCCATGCACAGTCCTCCACCTTCTGCGACCTGCACCACACCTGATGCAGTCGGGTTCATCCAGACGCTTCACGCTGGGATCGCCGGTGTGTGTGAGTGTTTGGTTGCTGCACCAAGTGGATACTGGTCTTTGTTGTCCACTGCCAGAGATGCCGTCTTTGCGACGTCTGTATGGCCGATGGGCTGGTGGGGTGCCACTTTGACCAGCAGCGCCCCTGCTCCCTGCCAGAAGCTACTAGTCTGCGGGTGCAGCCCCTCATCGCTGCAGGCCTTCCGCTGCCCTCAACCTTGAGCCAGTGATTGCCTGCTGTGAAGGTCCATTGCTGCCAGCCTGCTGTTCTGGTTGGTCCAGCTCCACCAGCCCCTTCTCCATCATTGCCTCAGCCATAACTGCCACTGGATCTAGCCTGTCTCTTCCACACTTGGTCCTTCCTGCTGATGACAATGAACAGACTGTGACGGCACCCTGCTCCCTGCTGTCATCATGCACTGTGCGGGCCCACTGCTCTCAGGCACGCCCACATCTTTGTGTATTCTGGCCCCATCCTCTGGTAACTGCCCAGCACATTATCCTGCTGCCACTTGTCAGCACCCACTGCTGCTGCTCCCGATCAGATGGATGAGTCTCTCATTGGCCTGCTGGCATCTTTTCCATCACCTGGGCGCACTCTTTACATGAGGGAAATGTGTGTACCCTGCTAATAGTGCATGTGAGTGTGAGTGCACCGAGTGTAGTGTCACCATGCATGTGTTCTTCAATCAACCACGAAATGTATTAGCATGGTCCTGCCACTACAAGCCATCTGTAGGAAGCGTGCACACAGCACGGATCCACCACACCTTCTACCAGCAACTCATGCATATATATGCATGCAGCAATGCTGACTTACACTAACTATGTCTTTTAGTTTGTATCGCTCATATCATTATAGCATTTGTTCTGTGTATCGCTTAAGTTACATGTTCTGTATGATCGTTGTCTTGTTATGTGTGGAGTCATGAGAAGCTTATTTTTGTTATTGTTCAGAGGTTTATGAATAAAGTCATATTTGTGTTAGCTGGATGGTTTCCATTTATTACTTGGTTACTACAAATTTATAATCTATTTTCACCTTAATAAGCACTCTCAAGACGTTCATATAGTAATGACCATCATTTTTTTGGTAACCTTATTGACCACAGCTACACCTGCATCAACATCTGCATCTACATGGCTTCAAGAAGTTCATATAGTAATGACCATTATGTTTTTTGTAACCTTATTGACAGAGCTACAGCTGCATATACATATACATCTACATGGCTACTCTGCAAATCACACTAATTCTCTATTATTCCACTCTCAAACAACACATGGAAAAAACAAATACCAATATCTTTGCATGCAAGCTCTGATTTCCCTTATCAAAAGAAAAAAAATATTATGATAATCATTTCTCCCTATGTAGGCCAGAGTCAACAAAATATTTTTGCTTTCAAAGGACAAAGTTGGTGACTGAAATTTCGTAGAGATTCTGGTGCAGTGAAAAACGCCATTGTTTTAATGACTTCCACACCAAATCCTGTATCTTGTCCACGACACTCTCCCCCTATTTCTCAATAACACAAAACTTGCTGCCTTCTTTGAACTTTCTCGATTTATTCCATTAATCCTATCTGGGAAGGATACCACACTGCACAGCAGTACTCTGAAAAAAATATTGACAAGTGTACTGTAGACAGTCTTTTTCATAGGCAAAACGGGCAACAAACTGTGCATTTTCATCTTCTTGCAGCGTAATGAATAGTCCATTAAAATTCGGGCATGCAGCCGTGCAAATAAAATATCCACCACTGATATTTTGGCCACGTATCGTCCAGTCATCTTCAGAGTGCATCACAAGACTGATGACAAGATGCCAAGCACGGCCTTATATGCTCCACCATGGCAGTACTGCACATAAGGGTCACAGATGCTGCTCGGTGGCAAAGAAATACGCTTACACATGCGCCGCCTGTGGTGAAGGCATACAGGCATTCGATTTGCATATCAACGTATGATCGGCGGCGGTGACACAATGACGACATCTCTCCAGTTTAATTACCCCAAGAGCTGAATTCCATGCTTTGTCCAAATTAAAACCACAATCTCTATTTATTAAATTATTAGGTAATCTAATCTCTATACCTTCCTTGAAGACAGATTCCCAAAAGGAAGAGGTGGATGTTAAAATCTTCACATCACTGTAATTCATGGAATGCCCTGTATCAATACAATGTTCGGCCACAGCTGACTTGTCTGGCTGTAATAAGCTTGTGTATCTTCGATGCTCCACACATCTCTCATGAACAGTGCATGTTGTTTGACCTATGTACGACTTCTCACAATTTCCGCAAGGAATCTGATACACACCCACTTTACAAAGCTGTAAATCGTCCTTCACAGAGCCGAGTAAAGCTGCAATCTTCATGGGGGGCCAGAAGATCACCTTAACACAGTGTTTCTCAAGGATACGGCCTACCTTCAAGGAAAGATCACCCACATAGGGCAAAAATGCACTAGATCTGAAGGAATTACTATCTTCTTCCCCATCGCATACTTGTATTCTAGGTTTTGCATTGAATGCTCTACTAATTTGTTGCAGAGAAAATCCATTCGATGTAAAAATGCTCAAGGTATGTGAGCTCTTCTTGCTAATTGTCTTTATTGGATATACAGTGCACCCTATGCACTAAAGTCTTAAGGGCACCAATGGTCTGTGGCTACAGGCATGAAAATATAGAATTGTGAATGTTGGTTTCCAATAGACGGCATGTCCTAATGTGCCATCAACTTCACGGCGAACGACAACATCCAAAAAGGGGAGGCAACTGTCTCTTTCTATTTCCATAGTAAATTTGATGCTAGCATGGATGGAATTCAAATGCTCAAGAAATAGATGTAATTCATCCATCCCGTGCGGCCATACTACAAATGTGTCATCCACGTACCTCCAGAAGACCGCTGGTTTAAAACTTGCTGAGTCCAATGCCTTGTCCTTGAAGTCTTCCATGAATAAATTAGCTACCAGAGGAGAGAGGGGGCTTCCCATAGCAACACCATCAACCTGCCCATAAAATTCACCATTAAACTGAAAATAAAATGATAAAAGCACATGTTCAAATAAGGCCATAATTTCTTATCAAAATGTTGGCTGATAAGAGACGTACGTGGACGACACATTTCTGGTATGGCCGCACAGGATGGATGAATTACAACAATTTCTTGAGCATTTGAATTCCATACATGCTATCATCAAATTTACTATGGAAATAGAAAAAGATGGCTGCTCCCCTTTTTGGATGTTGTCGTTCACTGTAAAGTTGATGGCACATTAGGACATGCCGTATACCGGATACCAACAAATACAAATCTATATATTCATGCCAGTAGCTGCCATTACCCTTCACAGGGCGTAGGTGTCCTTAAGACCCTTAGTGCACAGGACGCACTATGTATCCGATAAAGACAATTTGCAAAAAGAGCTCACATACCCCAAGAGCATTTTTACATCGAATGGATTATCTCCACAACAAATTCGTAGAGCATCACTGCAAAACCTAGAATGCAGGTATGTGATGGGGAAGAAGTTAGTAATTCCTTCAGATCTAGTGCATTTTTGCCCTATGTGGGTGCTCTTTCCTCGAAGATAGGCCGTATTCTTGAGAAACACTGTGTTAAGGTGATCTTCTGGCCCCCACGAAAATTGTAGCTTTTCTCGGCTCTGTGAAGGACGATTTACAGCTTTATAAAGTGGGCGTGTATCAGATTCCTTCCAGAAATTGTGAGAAGTCGTACATAGGTCAAACGACATGCACCATTCAGGAGAGATGTGTGGAGCATCGAAGATACATACGCTTATTACAGCCAGACAAGTCAGCTGTGGCCGAACATTGTACTGATACAGGGCATTCCAGGAATTACAGTGATGTGAAGATTTTAACATCCACCTCTTCCTTTTGGGAATCTGTCTTCTAGGAAGGTATAGAGATTAGATTAGCTAATAATTTAAAAAATAGAGATCATGGTTTTAATTTGGACAAAGCATGGAATTCAGCTCTTGTGGTAATTAAGCTGCAAAGAAGTCGTCATTGTGTCACCGCCGCTGATCATACATTGATAAGCGAATCGAATGCCTGTATGCCTTCACCACAGGCGGTGAATGTGTAAGCGTATTTCTTTGCCGCCGAGCAGCATCTGTGACTCGCATGCACAGTACCACCATGGCGGAGCATATAAGGCTGCGCTTGGCATTTAGTTGTCAGACTTGTGAGTCACTCTGAGGATGGCCTGACAATACGCAGCCACAATATCGGTGGAGGAAATTTTATTTCTGCGGCTGCATGCCCAAAATTTAATGGACGAGGCATCACATTGGATATTTATAACAGATCAATGCTGTATTTTTGATGCAGAGTAGAGGTGAGACAATAAACTCTCTCGTAACTCTGAAGCTGTAAAAGCTCTGACAATTTCCAGAACTTTGACAACTACTTGTCAAAGTCAGTATTGGTGATCAATTAAAATATTATGAGAAGGAAAGTTGCTACTCACGATATAGTGGAGATGCTGAGTCACAGATAGGCACAGAAAAAAAGGCACTCATAATTAATGCCAACTCAGCATCTCCGCAATATGGTGAGTAGCAACTTTCCTTCTCATAATATTTTAATGGATTTTCCATTGTTTGATCAATTAAAAGATATTTTAAATGAAGGAAGTCACTCCCTGACTCTGTAGTGATAGGGTTGGGAAGATGGTACACTATTTGCTTTATTTTTTCATATTTCAAAGATAACTTAAGTGTAGGAAGAAAATTCCTTGGTGAGTTTTAATAACACCTGCTCACCATTAAAATCACACTGCACACTGAGTTACAGGATTCCCCTGAAATTGCCACAGACAGAGCAATTTAATTGCTCCAAGCTTTTTACCCTTTTTTTTCTTCGGGGAATCATCAGAGAGTTGAATTTTGATTAAAAACTTAAATTTTTATTTTTTATTTTTTATTTTATTTTTTTTTTTTTGAGAAGACACATCAGAGGCTACACAATGTCACCCCATTAACATGTTAGTGCAGTTGCAATTGTGAGTAAATCTTATAACAGTGGTTTTATTAAGTGAGGAACTGAGCAAAAGTCAGGACAATAGCTTAAGAAAATGCACATCCTCACTATAGAAATAAATGTTTAACTTCTACACTTTCCACACTAATGCTCATTTCAGCAGTTATCAATAATCCTTACAAAATTATATTATTCTATTGAAAAATGTCTCTAGTTACTCATATATTATGGTAGATAAGGAAGTTCAGCACGGTAAGCATTTGGCAAAATACTCTCCTCTTTGCACGCTATCATTTAGTAAAAACCCGTTCCAATATCTTGAAATGGTTATGACATGCAAAGAATGTTATAAACAGTTATCTTTCGCTCTGTTGTTGTGTGCACAGGTGGAACTTAGTACACTGCATGAAATCCTTCTTCTTGACATTGGTTATATATAAATAGACACACACACACACACACACACACACACACACACACACACACACACACACGCCTAAGGAAAAATTCAAGATGTTAGCAAAATTTCATAAACAGCAATATATGATCTAATATGAACCAAATACAAAATCATAGTGACCTCCGTTTTACATTGCAAACTATTAGAATTTCACTAAGTGTGTTACATAAATGCAAAATATCAAAATAACTACGTCCATTAACAAAATGATAGACACTTCACCATGAAGCTGACATGTAAAGCTACAAGATGCAAAAGAATATTTTTTTTACCAAATAGTTTATTTAAAATTGTATGAGATATATTACAGACAAGGGAAAGCATGCATGATATTCTACTCCTCGGGGCACTGCTGCAACTTGGCTAGTGGGCTAACCCACGTTCCTTGTGTACATCCATATATGTGTTTAACTTCACTGGACAGCATGGCATCCTTTGTGTTCTCACACTAAGCCATAGTTCTAGTTTCCTCCAAAATTATATCCTAATTTACCCAAAAGGGATTGCAGTATTCCAAAAGGAAAAATTATTCAAAGAGTGTGATGAATGTTTCTAGAAAAAATTGTCATTCAAGTTGTCTGAGTTTTAGGCTTCTTTCAAAGTGCTCCTTTTGAGATTGTAAATACTACATCACAAGTGGACCTATATCTCTGATTCCTCCATCTACAATTGCAGGATAAGACAATCTTGATTCCTTAGGGTATCAGTATTATTCTGACAGACCATTATCAATACGTGGACAATTTAGATTTGAAAGACTTGCTGCAGTAAAGTACATTTTGAGGCTTATTCCTACAATCTGTGAAAAAATCATAGTGTAAACTGTGAGGTTGATTTGTGAGTCACGCTTGAGTAGCTCAGTCGATAGAGCAATTTCCCCTGAAAGGCAAACAACCTGAGTTTTTGTCTCCGTCTGCCACATAGTTTCATTCTGCCAGGAAGTTTCATATCAGTAGATACCCCAATAGAGTGTGAAAATTTTATTCTGAAAATGATAGCACAGATTGCAGTCTGTGGATGCAGGTAGATAATCATAACCTGACTGCCTTAACACTTCCTGTCATTCCCTGAAAGCAAGTCTACATTTTGAAATTACACTTTTCCACATGGCAGTTCTGAACTCACATATTGACTGACCTGCTTCCATCCTACTTCTAATTCATTATGGCAAAGATTACAAGAAGCCACATCACTGACAACCTACATCATCTTTCAGTGCCTGAAGTGAACACTAACATTTAATGCTAATAACTTCTGGATCTCCAGTACTTGAGCAAAGTTTCACTTGTAACATATCTACCTAAGACATCAAAGTAATTAAAACTGTAATAATACTGAGTAGCTTCACTCATAGCTGTCCCAATCATGAGACTTTACCCAGAAAAAATCACAATAACTTCACCAGTCCTCTACCTGTTTGGCCAGTGTAGTTTCTTCATAGCAGCTCTTGTGGTCTGTCTGGACTACAAGATATCCTTCCACCTGAAGGTCTAAAAAGATTATTCTGCAAATTTTCTCTTCTCTTCTGCTCACCATCCTTTCAATTTCCTTCATTGTCAAGCAACTCCATAAGAAATAACTTAAATCTCTCAAGTTTCATTACAGTCTTAAGAAGTGTTCTTCTTTGTTTGTATAATTTTCTTATCTTTCTTTATTCTATAATGGTTTTATATTTAGTTCACCACATCATAATTAATTGCTGATTACTGAGTTGAATTTATTACGTGCAGGAAAATATTTGAAGGTATGAGGATTATCCAAAAGTGGCATGGAGTAAGTTTCTGAAACTACAACCAAGTAAAATCCTAATACCTGGCTTTCATCCAAATTAATTTTTCCTTCTTATTGTATTTCACAGTTGTGCTTGTCTCTGCAAATCTGGAGTAAAAAGACACTCAATGGCTGCTTACATTCTATAACATGTCAAGTACAGCAACTGTAAGTCTTTTAGTTTTTCATTAATGGTGTGCTACTTTACTAATAGTTGCATTAACATATTTGACCCAAGCATGTTCATCACAATACCTGTAATGCGACAACAAGTCTTGGTCTCTGGATAGCATTTGTTGTACCATCACCCAGCTGTCCCTCGTCATTATCTCCCCAGGTGTAGACTTCACCTTGGTCACTACATGCAACACAGTGTAATGAACCTGGAAACAAATATTTTTGATCCACAATGGGTTGAGTAATTACAATCCATTTAAAATATGACACTGGACATTTATTTAGAAAACATATGTGTACATATGTCTGTAGAACATTTATTAAGAAAACATAGCTGAATGTTGGTCTATTGTAGAGGGCTTGTAACTATTAACTGATGTTACGTTTCTAATTACCTTCATTTTTTGTTGGAAATTCACTTTGTTAATAGGATATTTATGTGCTCTGTATACATGGGTTCTGAAACCAGCTTTCTCACGGCAAATGGGATGTGTGGAACTATTTGATATTGTTGTGTCAGTGGCAGTGGGTTTCACATTAATTTTGATAGGCAACTTTTGACTGATGTTGGTTTGGTAATATCCAGGAAGTTTAATGTATTATTTTGTTTGTGTCCTATGACTAATATTCTCATGTGTGTTACTGAAGGTGCGAACAATGGGTTGTTTTCTTCAGCAGTTCCATTAAATATTAAAACTGTGTCATCTACATAACTCCAGTAGTAATGTATTCTCTGTGTTTTATTGTTATTACCATTTTCCACGTGGTTTTATAGGCAGTTAATAAATATATACTTTTGTTCATGTTGCAATGATTTGTGCAAATATAACACACTAATTTTTCATCAGAAGCACATATATTTAATTGTTATGTATTAATACATTATGCTGCATTAGCACCTCTTTAAAGTAATTGTGCAAAGTGAAGTATGACCCAAAACAGAGCTGAAACAGCCAGTGGACATACATGCAGTAAGTCATCTGCATAGTATCATCAAAAACATTTACATGATAGCACATCTTTAGGCAAGAAATACATCATACATTTTTGTCATTTCTATATATGAAAGTATATGCTCTGAACCTGATGTAGTCCATAGCAATATAACAAATAAGTGATAATCTACCTAATAGTATAAGTACCACAAATAATATTTGAATAATTTGGATGCCTCTATGCCTGATGACGACCATTAGTAGCTCAAAACACAGTGATAATAAATTAGTGTGATAAGATTAACAATTTTTAAATATTGTGACTTATTGTGGTGTATACATTTATCCTTTATTATAATAGTCACAGAAAACTAATCTGTTAGTATGGCTAATGACTATGGCAACAGGGTGCTCTGCACACGAATGCATATTTTAGTATGTACAAAGTATATCCTGTGCAAGTCTGTTTTTTACTATCATAGCTATAATGACTTAATAAATCTGGAGTACTTGTCAAGCTACAAAGTAACTGAATAATTTCAGACTATCAAAGTATTTGACTTATAATCTCATTAGTTTCCTTACATACAGTGTTAGATATTTATATATTTCAAAACTCACTAGTTGATGAGGCCTCAAAGTTTTATTACCTGTTGCAATACAAATTATCTTCTTGCCCTGTAGTGATGCAACCTTTCGAGGTCTTCTTACATGGTCATCAGTCCCATGACCTAAACGGTGGTAATCTCCCTTCCCCCTAGGGACAAAAATGTATTGAATATTAGTTTATGACATAAAAATACATACAAAGAAATTTGAATTTCACATTATAGTATTTTACAGTCCTCCACATTTTACACTTTGAAGGACTGCAACACTACTAAGAGCTGGAGGAGGGGAGGGGGGCAATGGGAGAGAGGGCTCTTAAATTACATTTTACTGAGGCGTTTACATTTGAGGAATCCACTAAATGTTGTTAGGACTTCACTGAATTCTTAATTGCTTCTGTATTTCTAGGTTTGTAAAATGTCTATTCTGAAGTCTTTGATTGCTTCTCAATACATAAACAACAAAGATAACAAATGAAAAATCAAATGAAGAATGCATGAAATATTTGTGAAATACAGATTGTATCTGTTAATGAGAAGTACAATGTGTTCTGCTACATAATCATAAGCCACTCTGAAAAACCATTGTCCTAAAATATTAAGCAATGAGAATAACTTAACTGTTCTTAAATTCTTGGTTATCAAGCACATTAGCATATACAAGGGGTGGACAAAAATATGGAAACACCAAAAACACAACACATTACCACGTCTAACACAATGTCAGAAACCTGCTGGCATTCAAAACAGCTCATAGTCATCTCAGAATCGATAAACATAGGTCCTGTATGATTTTTAAGGGAATCTTGTACCACTATTCCCGTGAAATAGTGGCACGTTCAGGTAACAATGATGGAAGTGGATAGCGATTACACACCTTTCTTTCCCAAGTAGACCACAAAGGCTCAATAATATTGAGATCTGGTGACTGTGGTGGCCAGGGGAGATACGAGAATTTATCCTTGTGCTCATACAACCATTCCTGGATGATGTGAGCTGTATGAAAAGGGGTCCTTCATCTTGGAACACAGCATCATCATTGAAGAACAAACACCATATCATGGGATATGCCTGATCAACCAAAATGGTCATATAATCCTTTCCAGGGATGCAGCCTTGCAGAGTAACCATGGGGCCCATGTCATACAACAATATGGCTGCCCGTATGATCAATGAAACCTCACCATGTTTCACTCTTGGGACATAAACTCTGCCAGAAGTTGGAAAAAGTGAGATACAAGACTCGTTCAACCAAATTACTTTCTTCCACTTCACCATAGTCCAGTTTTATGGCTTCAGCACACTGTTTTACAGTTACAGGCATTTGGATCATTTGGTTTCAGAACTCCAGCTTGCCCTCCAATTCCCTACTTAGGGACCTCCCTTCATGTCGATGAAATCTTCTCGGGCTTCCATCCGGGTAGCTGTGTCGAAAATCCGCGACGTTTTGATGAGTGTAATTCGAAACGTCGTGGATTTTCGATGCAGCTACGCGGATGGAAGCCTGAGAAGATTTCATCAGCAGCATACACCGGGAAAGCCTGCATCCCTTCATGTTGTTTTGCTGTTGACTGGGTTTGCAAGTACAACACACAGTTCTGCAGTGACTTTTTTAGCTGTTGAAACTTCCATTTTTTTTGTCACGATCCTCTTGAATGACTATATGTCACAACCACTCAACACACACTTCACCTGTATTGTTACTTAGCAGATGATTTTTTTATGCATTCCCTGTGTGCAGTACATATCTTGACATGTTGCCTCTTGAAACACCAAATATATCAACTACCTTGGTTATGGGAGCACCCACCCACAATTTTCCCATATTCAAGTTCACATAGTTGCAACATAAAGCACTCACAACTGCACAGAACACTGTTCTGATCACAACTGACACTTGCAGCATACTGAGGACATAGCACAGCTGCTGTTCATGGTCAAATACAACAGCACAACCTACAGATTTGGCTAGCCCCTGCATTTACATTCAGTATGCATTTCTCACAGAATTTCCATATGTTTGTCCAGCCCCTGAATTACGTAAAACTAAGAGGTGCTTAACACCAGGGACTCTAATTACTACAACATTTAATGACATTACAATACATATTGGAAAATCTTATGCAAAATCTTCACAACACTGAACAAGTGATACATTAGAATCTATGAAACAGAGTTATGTTCACTGGCAATTTTATTTTTGTAACTTGGTTAGGGTTTTTGGTTGCCTAAAGCACAATATTTTGAAGCAAAAGTTGAAATAGTATGAAACGGTCAACACCACAAATTCATGTATTTCATCTTAACTATGTGATAAGAAGCAGTGTGTATGAGCTCATGTAAATCATGTGGCAGTAGCATCTCTTAACTTGAAATCATATGAAATGGTGGTTCACAAGATTAAGACTTGGCTAATTTGTTGAATTTACTACACACACTAATTTCAAGTACATGTTTCGTCCTTATGTAGATGTCCATTGCCTGAACAGTTGCTGAGTGTATTTCATGTGTACCTCATAAGTTACAGAGCTAAAGATAGCTACACTGAGCCAAAAACAATAATTATATGTAAGAGAGCTGCAGTTCAGATGGCCAGTAAGAGTACTGAAAAATTAAAATAATTGACCATAGACTGCCCCCAACAGATATAATGTCAATATTGGTGGATCTATAATATATTTTTTATGTAAACTGAAATAGTTTATATACTTACCATGTGTAAACACTTCCTGAACGGGTTAGAGCTACAGAAAACTGTGAACCACATTCCACTTTAATAACCCCAAGACCTGCCAATGATTCAATCTTCATGGGAACCTGTAGTGTAAAAAGTAATTGACTGCAAAAAAAGTTATTTTAAATATTTTAGGTGTAACAAACAAAGATAATGCAGAAAAAATTGAATTATGTGCAATGAAACAATCTTTCATACAATCTTCACACCTTCAGTTCATCTTTGGTTAGTTAACCAAATTGCACTGATAGAAAAGAAGCAAGCACTAGTAACAAACTTGGAATTATGTCACTTCAATGGAAACTAGTAATAAAGAAAATCAACATATACGGACATTTATTCACTTCTAAATTAGTTGTTATAAATTCACCCGAATTTGAGAGTAACAGAACTATTCACAAACAGAACATTAGACAGAAGAAGGATCTGCATTATCCTTTACTGAATCTTAATTTTGGCACCACAGAAAGTGGTGAAATTAGCAGTTGCAAAACTCGTTTATAGTCCACCTACAGAAATAGAATACCAGAAGTGTTTCGAAATGCAGATTTAAGATTTTTTTTAACAGCTCCTTTTATACCATGAGAAAATTCTTGAATAAAAATAATAAGTCATGTCTACAGAAAAAACTGTAAATTGGCATATAAATATTTTTTGTTGTTCTGTTCATAGTTTTCACATCATACCATTTATCAACAACATGATTTAAGGAACAAGTAACTAGCCAACTAACGGATTTGACTGCTTTCGCAGGTAGCCCTCCATCTGCTAGGACAGGATATGATTGTGATGCAGACTGGTATAAGATGTGATGGGTAAGTGTACTGCACAGGTGTTGATCCCAAGACAAGGGATTGAGAGTAGGTGTTGCATAAGGACGGACTAGGATACTGCATAGATAGTGTGGGCAGCTGAATGTGACTTTTGGAGGGTTGGGAAGAATTGTGGGTAGGATGTTCTCCATTTCTGGGCATCAGAAGTAGTTGAAACCCTGGCAAAGGACATGACAAAGTTGTTCCCAATTGGGATTATACTGTGTGAAAAATAGTGCATGCTCTTTTGCATTTGGTTCCTGGGGGTGGTCGGAGGATCAGGTTATGTGTGGATATGATATGGGAAATTTGTTTGAGGACTACGTCAGAGGTAATCTCTGTCTGTGAAGGCCCTATTAAGACCTTCAACGCACTGGGCAAATGATTGTTCATCACTGCAAATGCACCATCCATACGTGGCCAGACTATATGGAAGAGGCTTATTAGTTTGACAGGGATGGCAGATCAATGGTAGATGGGCTTAGTATGGACAGAAGTTTCTATCAAGTCATTAAAGAGTTGGGGGTTAATACCCAGGAAAGTAGAGCACTGCGCTACAGAGGACTAGGTGAAGTGGATGGGATAGAAGGTGTTGAGGCTGTGGAGGAATACGGATGGAGTGCGTTGGCCTTAATTCCAGATCATGAAAATATCATCAGTGAACCTTAACCAGAAAAGCAGTTTCAGATTTTGGGTGGCTAGAAAGGTTTTCTCTAGATGAACCAAGTAGATTGGCACAGGAAGCAGCCATATGGGTGCCCACAACCTTGCTGTGGATTTGTTTGTATATCTTCATCTCAAATGAGTAGTAGTTCTACATTCCCATTCCTTGTGCCCGCTGCCTCTCCCTCCCAGCCATCAGCCACCTTCCCCAGCCCTCCCTCCTGCTCCCGGTTCCTTTCTCTTTATGCCCATTGTACCCAACACAATTCAGTTCCCCATTCGAGCTGCAGTGCTAGCTCAGTGTAATTAACTAGAACAGTGTAGATGTACAGGTGTATGTGTGTGTATATTAAGCTGTGTTTACACAGAGTTTAAAAACATGTTTCTATTCGCAACATTGTTTCACCAAAGTCTGCAACATGTTGGCAACAATGTTCATTGTTTGCACATCTAACTGGACTAGCAATCAACATTTATACATATGTATTCACATTGTCTGCTATGCTGAGCTGGCAGACACACTGTGTATTTGCATCAAGAGCTACACTACGACAAGTTAAGATGGTGAATTAAGGATGGCTGGTGCTGCATTGCTGCAAAATAATACTCGACAAAATAAGCAAAAAATGAGAGATAGTTGCTGTTGATGGACAAAAACATACTACAGAAGACATGGCAAAAATGACATGATGAATTTGGAAGATGGTTCTGGTTTTTGTAACTTCACTAGAATGTCACCATCCAATTTCAAAATACTAATGAAGATTACAGGGCAAGTTATTCCAAAGAGATGCAAATTTCAGAAAAGCAATTCCTGTGAAGCAAATACTAGCTGTTAACTTTCATGTTTTGGCACTGAGAGATTCCTATCAAAGACTTGCATATTTATTCCACATTTCAAAGCCAGCCACATCTCAGATAGTTTCTGCAGTGTGTGAAGCTCTGGCTGAAGAATTTAAGGATTATGTAAAGACAATTCAGCTATGTTAATAGCACTGAAACATAAATTTTATTGATTACAGCAGGTTAAAATTATTCCAAACCATCATAATTTTCATCAAACAGAAGTACTTATATTCCATTGTCACTGGCAGTTCCAATGAATGTGACTGGTGAATCTGCAGTTGATGATCCCACCACCATATCTACACTCATTAACAACTCGACTCTTCTGCACAAACCCCAATATTCCTTCTGTACAAATTCACCTCTGCCGCAAAGAGTGTGTGTAGTTGTTGTTGTCGTTGTTGTTGTTGCTATTTTTGTGTCTGTCCTTTCCTAGGGCAGCAGCTTGCATAATTGCTTGACAACACACTTCCTAAAGTTCCCAATTGAATAGTGCTGTCACTGTTGTTATTGTTGAACATTCTGCAGTAGATGAATGGTATGAGGAAGAAAGTGAGTTCAGCTAGGTATCCACTTCCTCCACTGTGTGGGAGGAATTCAATGGAAGTACATTGTCCTATAGTGCTCCGTTGCTGGTTGGAGTGATTTTTACAATTACACAGGGTCATTTAGCATTGTGTTGCCTGCTGTTGTTGACACCAATTACAACTGTTTGTATGCTGATGTTGGATACGCATGATTGATTTCAGATGGAACTGTTTCTAAGAATGCCTCTATAAGTGAGCTATTTCACAAAAAACTGAACTATTACTGAAACCTGAGAAGGCATGAACTATCACTATTACAACAGCATGCCTCCACAATTTTTTAAGGAGAAATGATGAGTGAAGATGCTATTACAGCCCATAAGGAAGCTCAGATTCTTATTGCCTACAGACAGGTATTGTGGTTCCAATGATACGGAGATGAGATGCTGCAGCCCCATCTATTACTGCACTCACAAATATACCAAAGAGAATGTCAAACACAGACAAAGAAATCTGTGATGAATTTACAAATTACTTTGAAAACCCACAAGGAGTTGTACCATGGAAAAATAATTACAGCTGAATATTGTTGTACAGTACAGAATACAAATAAACGTAAGCAAGCATAACCTTGTTTACTTCTTTTGTGGTTGTCTCTCTTATTTCATTTGGCTCCTGAGCCATAAATAATCGAAACCAAACCAATTTGGTTTATACAAAAATTGTTTACCGCTGCCAGATTTCTTGCTCTCTTCAATTTTTCTTTTCTCACAACTGTTACAAGAGCTACAAGAGACCTCAGTTTTTTCTCCACACCACTGCAGTTGGTGCTGAGCAACACAGTGATGTTCTGTGGGCAGTCATACTTCTTTTTAGTATTTTTATAACTCATTTCACATATATTCAAAAGGCACTCCTCTGCCTCATAGTGGGTGATGAGTAAATATACGTTGTTTCTTGTCCAATACATTTTCGAAAGGTAACAGAACATCAACACTATACAAAATAGGACAGAGCACAAACAGCAGCTCTGTATAGCTGCATTTAGTGGTAGCAGACCAGAAACATTGTTTCCTTTGCCCTCAAACAACACAGTCATGGGACACTGTTTTTGTGTTTGCAACACATTGCAAATATCAGGAATCCACAACTAGTTACAAACAATGCTGCAATCATTGTTGCAAAACACATTTCAAACTCAGTGTAAATGCATCTTTATAGTCCATCAAATCTTACTTTTAACTTAGCAGTAATATTTTTGTGCGCATTTTATTGTAAAAATCATTGGTTTGCTTTGTTCAACTACTAGTAGTTCACATCATATCTTAGAGTTTGATTACCAGCAAATGCTAAGTTGCTATTAGGCAACTGCTCTTCAGTGTTTTCCACAACATATCGATGTTCTGTGGAGAGTCATATCTCATTTTAGAATTTTTTTAACTCATGTCACATATATTCAAAAGGCACTCCTCTGCCTCATAGTGGGTGACAAGTAAATATACCTTTCCTTTCCTTTCTTCCCAAATATTTCATTTTCATTTTATTTACTTTGCTATTTATTTCCTCACTTTCAGGCAACTACATTCTGGATTTGGATAGAATGCCAAACTGGGCATATACCTTACAACTCACTGTGTGATATTTGCTTGTCACCTAAATACAACTGTTCAGATTATATCTATGTCCAACTTATCCACTGACATGACACTGGCATTGCATACTCATTGCATTTTTTGTTCTACCTGTCCCTTGCCATATCTTTTCATGTCTTTCTTTTTTCATTAGCTCCTGAAGAAAATATTTTTGGTAGTAGTTTTGAAGGTTCCAAACAAGTTCTTTTCTCTGTGCTTTTTCTCCTTATAACATTATATTTTCTGCAACTTTACATTTTTATCTTTAGATGCATATATTGAAACACTTTGCACGGATATCATATAACCACCAATAACGATACCATCAGTCCCTTTACTGATGTACAATTGAATAGTGTTTGTAATCAAATGTACTGATTTGACAGAAAAAGTACTCTGATATTCATCTCTGGATGGTCCACCTTCAATATGGCAGAGAGAGAGAGAGAGAGAGAGAGAGAGAGAGAGAGAGAGAGAGAGAGAGAGAGACAGGATAGGATGAATTACCTCATGTCACATTCGATTTGCTACAATGATGTTTGCATATTATTTTTCACATCCATATATTGTAAATACGATTGTAAGCTGACATTTCCTTAAGGATGTTAACAGCGAAATGACTGTTTAAGCAATTGAAACTAGTAATCACAGTTTTCTATGTTGCGTTCCTGGGAAATAAAGGTTTTAATAAAAAATCTACAGCATTCAAATGAATTTAGTTTATGTTTTCAGAACACCATTGGGCCCTCATTAAAAACTTTGGCTAAACTTATCTCTGGCTTTCAGTACCTGAAGCAGTTTCTGGTATAGTGATTTCTATGATGGCTTGGAACTCTGGTTCTTTCCCAACCCAGCTACAACAATTTACAACTATAATCAAAATTTTCCTAGGTCAAAACTCATCTCGTGTTCAATCTCCTACCTTTCAAACTCTACCCTTATTTGCACTTTTCCAAGACACTATCACATGTCATGTGATGTGATCCCATAGTCTCCATAGGGGACTAAAGCAGCCCACACAATGACAACAAGTTACTGTTGTAACCAGTCTATGACATGTGATGGCTATCCACTTGTTGATGAGCTGTGCTGTGAGCCTATAGTGTGGTTGGCATTTAAATCTGGCTGGATTTCTCATAGCAGTTCAATGGGCTTTTCCTTTAATCATGGGCTTGCAGTATTTCACAGCATTCATTCTTCGAGCGACTGGAGCCAGCCAGAAGTTTTTGTTGTATGTCAAACTCTCATCTCATACTGAACTTGTCACTAGTATTTTTGTTCAAACAGAAAGAATGAAAGACCAATTCCAACATATACTATGATGTGAGTCAATGAATCTGCAGTCTATATAGTTGTAGAATTGTCTGAGTTGGCCTCTTATTAAGACCCTCCACTTTCCAGAATGAGATTTTCACTCTGCAGCGGAGTGTGCGCTGATACAAAACTTTCTGGCAGATTAAAAATGTGTGCCCGACTGAGACTCGAACTCGGGAGCTTTGCCTTTTGCGGGCAAGTGCTCTACCAGATGACTGAGCACTTGCCCGCGAAAGGCAAAGGTCCTGAGTTCGAGTCTCAGTCGGGCACACAGTTTTAATCTGCCAGTAAGTTTCTTACCCTCCACTTTGTTTGTGCCAAATGTCCACAATCAGTGTGGTCAACAATGCCGCAGATTCTGAGCTCTGCCTTCATCTTACCACTTCAGACAGCTACTGGAAAGCAGAGTGAATTACTTCTGATCCAAAGCAACACACATCATTGGTACCACTGTGAGCCACCACCTGCAGCTGACTGCAGCCTGCACTCTTCATGGCACCTGGAAGACATGTTTCACATTGGGAATGACACCCCCCACCCCCAACCCCTAGATAATGACAAACAAATTTCCAGTCAATAATATCTCACACATCTGATGGGCAACATTTCTGGTGAACAGAGGCAAGTGGTACCTGTCATTTGTTGGAGACTCATGATACGTATTTATACAAAAAACATGGATCCATTTATGTGCCGTTAACTTTACACAAAAAACGTATTTATCCCGCATACTGCACGAAAAGATGTAAATTACTGATTTTTTTTTTTTACAGTACAGACCTTGCAGCCATCAGAACCACCACGGCCGAGTTTACCATAGTCACCATCTCCCCAGGACCACACATTGTCATCATCAGTTATGCAAAGTGTCTGTGCATCACCACTACCACAAGCAATGTCAGTGACATTATATCCCACTAAAGATTCAACCTAAAAGAAAAAAAAAAACAACAACAATTTAGCACTTTAACATAAAAAAATTAAAAAAACCACACATGTGGTATTAAAACAGTCACTAAATATTTTATAACATTCATCATCATTATCATTAATAAAATGTAACATCTGCTTGAATCAATTAAAAAAAGGTATCCCCTCATATTAAGTTAGGTGATGCAAAAGATGTTGAAACTCTTCACACCAAGGATTAACTGAAAACTTTAATATGTATAGTGAAATACAGAAAATATTCCTTTTTCAGTCAAAGGCTCATAAAATATGCTGTCATATATATGTAAATACCCGCACATTAATGTGTGCCATATAGAATATTAAGAAATATTAATTTCAATAGTCTCACTGATGTACTTCCATTGTTCACACCATAACGGGAGAGAAGGTTCAGCATAGTGGACATCGATTTTTTGTACCCACTATGAGAAGTATAACAAAGATTATCCAGTGTCCACACACTCACCTGGTATCATTTGAGGACCCAAGGATGCCGTAACGCGACACTGAAATCAACTGCAAGTAAGACCCATAAATACAGCTGAGGGTACCATCACTATTACAAAATGCTGGATGCATTTTGGAATTCCTGTGTGATGGTCTGGATAGATGTCCTCCTATCACACATTACGACCCTCTTTAACTGTTGGCAGTCTCTATCAGTCAACAAACAAGGTCGGCCTGTACACTTTTGTGCTGTACATGCTGCTTCACGTTTCCACTTCACTATCACATCGGAAGCAGTGGACCTAGGATTGTTTAGGAGTGTGGAAATCTTGCCTACAGACATATGATACAAGTGACACCCAATCACCTGAGTACATTTGAAGCCCGTGAGTTCTGTGGAGTGCTCCACTCTACTCTCTCACTATATCTAATGACTACTCAGGTCTCTGATATGGAGTATCTGGCAGCACAATGCACCTAATATGAAAAACGTATGCTTTTGGGGGTGTCTGGATACTTTTGATCACATAGTGTACCTTCCCCAGCATTTCCTGCCAGTTCTCTTATGTGAGTAGACAAAATAACTTCATTGTGCTCATGTTTAAATAGTGGAGTGACTTCCAGTTAACTGAGGACTTATTTGCCATAATTAAGAGAGAATTAAGCAGTTCCTGAATGATGTCTGCCAGTAACACAATTAATGGTGAAAGAAATGCAGTAAATTTCATAGCATTCATTAATTCACCAGCAAGTTACCATGATACAGTGTATACAGCATTACAATATGCTGCTAATGACAGCCAGCAGCAACACGCCATATGTTTTGTTACTTTGGAACAACCTCTGTATATAAAGCCTCAAGAAATCCAGTCTGGGATTATTTCCATGTGATTGGAATGATTTCATACACTGATGTTCTGCATGGGGAGCACTGATTACACAATGGCAGAGTCTGGGCTGAAAGAAGTGTTTAGTTTATGCTGCAAATCAGTTGACAAGATGCCAGTGTATCAGAAGGAAAAAAGAGATGTGTTTTCAACATTTTGAGCAATATTGAAGATATTACTGTACAACAAAAATTGAGACAGATGTTTGCTTGGCATCAATTATAAATAAATTCAAGAATGAGCTATTTTGCCTCAAAGAGAATGGACATACTGCTGCTTGGGGGGGTACAGTATTTTAACATGGTTTCATTAATGAAGATATTCATGGATTCTGAGTGTCGTGGTGATTGGAAAATGATACTATTCATCCATGCAAGTGGTCATTTGTGCACTTTCATGTGCAAGATGTGGTAGCATTAAAAATTAGCCAACCACACACTTGCAAGGATTTTGCGGAAGAGGATTATTACACCATAAATCAAGCTGCTTCTCCTTGTGCAAGAGTTTGGTCAGACATGACCACAGAGAGCCCCAGATCTACAATATTTCTGAACTGGACAAAAACTTGATAGTCGCGGCCCCAATTTGAGATAGGACATCAAAAATTAAAAAAGAAATTGGATTTTCAAAAATATGCTCTTTTTGTAGTGCACATCGTTCTGAAGAGTTTGATATAAAAATATATATGTCTGAGGAAATGTAAGACATGTTATTTGGTCTTAAGTGTGCCAAAGTTGACAAGATATTAACTGGACACACTTACAGCAAAGGTGTTCGAGGGCATTTACCTGTCCTAGCTGTTTTAGATCAGATCATTCTGCAAGATGCCAGTGTATCAGAAGAAGAAAAGCATTCTTCCATCACATGTCAGTGTCTTTTGCTCTCTGGAATTCTAAAATGGGAGCCATCAACCCTATATTTAGGACAGAGGAAATTAAAATGTCTAGTGGTGTCTCTTCTACTCCCCATCTGCCGGTCTGACATCCTACACCCCTTAAAAACAATACTTACAATTAATACTGGGTAGTATTATTTCTGACCGGGGAATATGAACTTTTAAGAAAATTTGCATTCTTTATTGCCTATAAGCTAACAATTTTGTCTTTTCTGTGACATAAAATAAAATACATCTACATCATACATGTGAATGATATTCCACTTTATTGACAAGTTTAAGTAAGACTCATGAACAGGGGTCAACAAGAGGTTTGTGGACCTACACCACTTATTGCCCGAACCACCTGTATCTGAGCCAAAAATATCCTTTTAGAATGGGAAGAGTTACTCACACCATATGACATAAGCCAATAAAAATAAGCAAAGTAGATTAATTTTCGTGTCAAACGATCACTCACTTCAGATACCATTCGAATAGTAAGAATGGCAGCATTAACTCTTTCAACAAGATCCTGAATGCGGACTTTCCACAACAGTTCACTACCTGCCTGAACACCTAAAAATTTGAACTGTTCAGGTTCACAAATCACATGCTTATTCTGTGAAAATAAAACGTCAGGTTTTGTTGAATTGTGTGTTAGAAACTGTAAAAACTGAGTCTTACTGTGATTCACTTTATTTTCTACAAGCCATGAACTTAGGTCATGAACTGCACTATTTGAAACTGAGCCAATGTTGCACACAACATCCTTTACTACCAAGCTAGTGTCATCAGCAAACAGAAATATTTTAGAGTTACCCGTTATACTGGAGGGCATATCATTTATAAATAAGGAACAGGAGTGGCCCCAACACTAATCCCTGGGGCACCCCCCACTTGACCGACCCCACTCAAACCCCACATCACAGCCTTTCTCAACATTGTGAATAATGACCTTTTGCTGTTGGTTGCTAAAGTAAGAGGTGAACCAATTGTGAGAAACTCCACGTATTCTGTAATGGTCCAACTTCTGGAGCAATATTTTGTGATCAACACAATCAGACACATTAGTTAAATCAAAAAATATGCCTAGCATTTGAAACCTTTTGTTTAACCCATCCAGTACCTCACAAAGGAAAGAGAATATAGTATTTTCAGTTGTTAAACGGCTTCAAAGGCCGACCTGTACACTTGATAGCAAATCGTGTGATATAAAATGATCTATTATCCTTACATACACAGCCTCTTCAATAACTTCAGCAAACACTGATGGCATAGAAATAGGTCTAAAATTATCTACATTACCCCTTTCTCCCTTTTTATAAAGCGGCTTTACTACTGAGTACTTTAATCATTCAGGAAACTGACCATTCCTAAAGGAAAGCTTACAAATATGGCTAAATACAGGGCTAACATGTGCAGCACAGTACTTTAATATTCTGCTAGGCACTCCATCATAAGCATGAGAGTCCTTAGTCTTCAGTGATTTAATTATTCACTCAATCTCCTCCTTGTCTGCATCACAGAGGAGTATTTCAGACATCAATCTCGGAAAGGCATTTTCCAAGAGAGTTATATGATTCCCTGTAGAAGCTAAATTTTTATTTAATTCACCAGCAATGCTCAGAAAATGATTGTTAAATACTGTACATATATCTGAGTTATCAGTAACAGAAATATTTTTACTGTGAACTGACTATATCATCGACCTTGTGCTGCTGATCAGACACTTCCTTCACAACTGACCATATGGTTTTAATTTTATCCTGTGAATGAGCTATTCTCTTTGCATACCACATACTCTTTGCTTTTCTAGTAACATTTTTAAGCACCTTACAATACTGTTTGTAATGGGATACTGCAGCTTGATTGTGACTACTTCTAACATTTTGATATAATTCCCACTTTGTTCTACATGATATCCTTATCTCACTAGTCAGCCACCACAGCTGCCTATTACTGCTAGTTCCCCATTTAATATGTTCTAATGGAAAGCGACTCACAAAGAGCATGAGAAATGTATCAAGGAAAGCATTACATTTATCATCTATGTTATCGGCACTATAAACATCCTGCCACTCTTGTTCCTTGACAAGGTTTTAAAAAATCTCTATTGTTGTTGGATTAACTTTCCTACATAGTTTGTAATTACATGTGAGATTTGTTTGAGTAATAAAGCCTTTTAGTGTTAAAACTTGTGCCTCATGGTCTGAAAGGCCATTCCCAATTTTACTAACAAATTTGCCCATCTAGTAATGAAGAATGAATAAAAATATTGTCTACAGCTGTGCTACTGTTCCCCTGCACCCTGATTGGGAAAAAAAATACAGTCTGCATCAGATCATATGAATTTAGAAGATCTACCAACATGCTTTTTCTTGCACCATCATACACAAAATTTATATTGAAGCCACTGCATATAACTAACTTCTGGTACTTCCCACAAAGTCAATTAAGAGCCCTCTCTATCTTGGGCCAAAACGCTCTGAAGTCAGAGTTAGAGGACCTATAAACAACAACAATTAGAAGTTTAGTTTCATTGAATTTAACTGCCCCTGCACAACATTCAATTATGCGTTCAGTGCAGTGCCGTGATAGGTCTATGGACTCAAAAGGAATACTGTTTTTACGTACAGAGCCACTCCCCACCTCACAAGGAACTCCTTGAAAAACAGCCAGCTAATCTGTATTCTGGTAAAGGAAGCCTCTGAATTGTCAAATTATTTAAGTGGTGCTCCAACTTACCTATAATTTCAGAGTCAATATCTGGAAGCAGTTCACTAACTTCATCTCTAATACCTCACATTTTGATGAAATATGCTAATTCCTTCTCTACTTGGAAACATGACATCCTCTGAAGGTGAGCCCCAAGTTAGAGACACTTCCTTTAAGCAGTTATACCTATCAGCTGACTTTAATCTAAAAAAGGTGTACCTCTAACACCATCTACTACAGGAATTTTTCCGTGAGTGATCCCACCACCACTCACTACACTGTCACCTATAAACTTTGCCAGCCTCCTCTTCCCATACCTATTGAGGTGCAGGTCGTGCCTAGTGAAAGCTGATCTGCTGTTAGACCCAACTGGCACCACTGAAATATGACCCATGCCCTCTGCCATCAATACCCTTAACATACATCATGAGAGAGGATACTTTCTGTAGATGGCACAAGTGTTGTAACTGATTTTATTAGAAAGACAGCAACAGAGGACACTATTTATTATATTTTCAAAGAATTATTAAGTGGTTCTCTATGAATTTATTCTTGTTTAAATTTAGAAAAAATCACTGTGTACAGTAAACATAATAAAACCAACTGTTAATATAGGACATAAAATGAAGTCAGTGAATGAATATGGCAATATGCTCAGACTTTTTGGATGTACATATTATGGAAATATGAACTTGGGGGAAAGAACACCCACATCACTGAGCTCCTCAGACACCCATGTTCAGCAACTTTTGCTCTTCATATAATTGCTTGTTTCAGAAATAAACACATCGATAACTTAAGATACATCTTAAGGCATAACTTTATGGGGTAATTCATTACTTAGAAGGAAATAATTGTGTGCACAAAAATGAGCAGTGAAGATAATGTTAATCCACGTAATATGTGTACGTGCATCTTCAAGGATTCAAGCATTCTCATAGTATCTTCACAGTATAATCAAACACAATTTCAAAAGAAAAGTGAAGCACATAGTTACAAAACTGAAAGAAAAAGTGACCACCATTACTTACCAGTAAAGATTCCAATGGTTCGGAAAGTTATTAAATACAAAGCGAAAAGAATTCTATTACATCATCTTCTCAAAAATTTTGCAAAATAATGCCCCTTAAAACAAGCAGACTGACTAAGATCAAAATGACTACTTCCAACATGTCTAATTGCAATGCATTACTTTTACGCAAGTGCACTATTCACTGTAAACTCACATCTAACATTCCGCATGTGACAAGTTGCAATATATTTTCTGTGATGTTACTGCATTCTTTTCTGTTTGCCCATTAGAATTCACCAAGACTTGAGTTTTATTTGACACTAACAACTCTTGATTGGTACAAACATTTTGAAATCCAGAAGTGTCCATATTTTTCACTTTTTAATATTTCGAATTGCTACCTTGATTCTTTTCTTCATTTATACACTCCTGGAAATTGAAATAAGAACACCGTGAATTCATTGTCCCAGGAAGGGGAAACTTTATTGACACATTCCTGGGGTCAGATACATCACATGATCACACTGACAGAACCACAGGCACATAGACACAGGCAACAGAGCATGCACAATGTCGGCACTAGTACAGTGTATATCCACCTTTCGCAGCAATGCAGGCTGCTATTCTCCCATGGAGACGATCGTAGAGATGCTGGATGTAGTCCTGTGCAACGGCTTGCCATGCCATTTCCACCTGGTGCCTCAGTTGGACCAGCGTTCGTGCTGGACGTGCAGACCGCGTGAGACGAGGCTTCATCCAGTCCCAAACATGCTCAATGGGGGACAGATCCGGAGATCTTGCTGGCCAGGGTAGTTGACTTACACCTTCTAGAGCACGTTGGGTGGCACGGGATACATGCGGACGTGCATTGTCCTGTTGGAACAGCAAGTTCCCTTGCCGGTCTAGGAATGGTAGAACGATGGGTTCGATGACAGTTTGGATGTACCGTGCACTATTCAGTGTCCCCTCGACGATCACCAGTGGTGTACGGCCAGTGTAGGAGATCGCTCCCCACACCATGATGCCGGGTGTTGGCCCTGTGTGCCTCGGTCGTATGCAGTCCTGATTGTGGCACTCACCTGCACGGCGCCAAACATGCATACGACCATCATTGGCACCAAGGCAGAAGCGACTCTCATCGCTGAAGACGACACGTCTCCATTCGTCCCTCCATTCACGCCTGTCGCGACACCACTGGAGGCGGGCTGCATGATGTTGGGGCGTGAGCGGAAGATGGCCTAGCGGTGTGCGGGACCGTAGCCCAGCTTCATGGAGATGGTTGCGAATGGTCCTCGCCGATACCCCAGGAGCAACAGTGTCCCTAATTTGCTGGGAAGTGGCGGTGCGGTCCCCTACGGCACTGCGTAGGATCCTACGGTCTTGGCGTGCATCCGTGCGTCGCTGCGGTCCGGTCCCAGGTCGACGGGCACGTGCACCTTCCGCCGACCACTGGCGACAACATCGATGTACTGTGGAGACCTCATGCCCCACGTGTTGAGCAATTCGGCGGTACGTCCACCCGGCCTCCCGCATGCCCACTATACGCCCTCGCTCAAAGTCCGTCAACTGCACATACGGTTCACGTCCACACTGTCGCGGCATGCTACCAGTGTTAAAGACTGCGATGGAGCTCCGTATGCCACGGCAAACTGGCTGACACTGACGGCGGCGGTGCACAAATGCTGCGCAGCTAGCGCCATTCGACGGCCAACACCGCGGTTCCTGGTGTGTCCGCTGTGCCGTGCGTGTGATCATTGCTTGTACAGCCCTCTCGCAGTGTCCGGAGCAAGTATGGTGAGTCTGACACACCGGTGTCAATGTGTTCTTTTTTCCATTTCCAGGAGTGTATTTGTAAAGGAAAATTAAGAACAGGCTTCTTAAACTTTAGGTGCAACATGGATACAATTCATTTTATCAGAACCATCCTTTACTCACATAACTTTCTGATCTGTATTTCATTAATGATAGTTTCTAGGTTCCAATTCCAGCCTCCTCCATCACATAAGGAATTCATTATCTTGTTTGGTCATGTAGTTTAAATTTGGCAGTAGAGCCGTGTATGCTACAGCACAGCTGCCTGCCTGTACAACACCCATTTGTCTACCACTGCCCGTGGGTGCCTGAGTGCTCAAGCTGAACCAACCTACACTACGGCATAACTCAAGGGACTTTAGTGTCTGCTACACAACAGTCTATTTAGATTCTCCAACCCAACATTAGTTCTCCTGAACTTGCCCTTCAATGGGCATCCTGACACCATTCTGAACTTAAATTCAGACAACATACAGTCTCTTTTCATGATTAGATTAGATTTACTTTCATTCCAATTGATCCATAGTGAGGTGGTCCTCCAGGATGTAGACCATGTCATAAAAACAACAATACATGACAAATATTTACAACTGAAGCAAATAAGCTGTACCTTCCACAGGTCCCAAGTGGAATGTTTGTCATTTTTTTAATGAACACTATATGAAAGAATCACTTTACAAACACTAATGCACTGAATTTAAAATAAAAAAGTTTTTTTTATTTATAAGGTAATAAACATGTAATAGAACTACTATAATACTTATTTACAATGAACACGTTACTGCACTGAAATGGTGCGGAAGTTAGATTGTACGGAGAAATTTATCAATGGAGTAGAAGGAGTTGGCCACCAATAAATCCTTTAGGCTTCTCTTAAACGGAATTTCATTGGTTGTTAAGCTTTTTATGGCTGCTGGCAAGTTATTGAAAATGTGTGTTCCTGAATAATGCACACCTTTTGGTACAAGAGTAATTGCCTTAAATCCTTGTGAAGATTATTCTTATTTCCAGTATTGATTCCATGAATAGAGTTGTTGGTTTGAAAAAGTGATATATTTTTAATGACGAATTTCATTAAGGAATAAATATAATGGGAAGCAGTAGTTAGTATCCCTAGTTCCCTAAACAGGCTTCTGCAAGATGTTCTTGAGTTCACACCACATATAACTCTTACTGCACATTTTTGTACCCGGAAAACTTTAGCTTGGCTTAATGAATTACCCCAAAAAATAATCCCATATGACATTATGGAATGAAAGTAAGCATAGCTAAAAGAGCACCATCTATGTCTACCCTGTAACAGGCAATGCTCACAGCCACAAGGCTCAGTGTAGTGCAAATGTGTGAAGTAACCAGGCAATCATGCCACGAGGACGCACTTGTGCTTCCTGCAGCCAACTGAGAGAGTTGAAAGAGGTCAAATTGTAGCTAGCTGAGTGGCAGGATGGTCATTTATGAAATTACCACATGAGTCGGATGTGCTGCGTCACATGTGCAACGATGCTGGTATCAGTGGTCACATGAACATTCAGGTTCTGAATGTCCACACAGAACAGAGGCCCACCAGGATCGTTGTATTGTAAGGGCAGTAGTGGCAGATCATACAGCTACCACAGCACAGATAAGAGGTCATATAAGCCCAGCTGTGTCAACACAAACTGTTGCAAACCAGTTATTAGCAGTGGAACTACAGGCAGACACACCTCTAGCCTCTTTTCTATTCATGTCACAGTGCAACAACATGGATGGCTGAACCAGTGCCAAGGATCACTTGGAAAATGGAGTCGTGTGCCACAGTCTTCAATGATGATAACAGATTTTGCCTGCATGCAAGTGATCATCGTTTCATGTACAATGTAGACCTGCTAAGCACTGTCTCATAAAGTATAAAGTGCATTCGTCTAAGACACACTGACCCCACCCAAGGCCTTATGGTCTGGAGTGCGATAAGTTACAACTTTCATTCAACTTTGGTGTTTCTGGAGAGACGCTACCCAGCACTCAGTACGTGCAGAATGTTGTTAGACCTGTTCATTTGCCATTCTTGCAACAGGAAGGTGATGTGTTGTTCCAACAGGATAATTTTCGCCCACACACTGCCCGTGCAATTCAATGTACAACTTCCCTGGCCAGCATGATCTCTGGACTTGTCTCTAGTTGGGCACATGTGGGAAGATGGGTCGAGAAGTGACTTAAGCAACTCATCAATCAACAACTCTTACACATCTTCACGAACAGGTTCCCAGACAATATTCACCTTCTGTATGATCAACTGGATGCCAGAGTCAGCACCTGCACTGTTGATGGAGGCTACACCACGTACTAATATGGGTGTTTCATCATGGGTTGAGCTCTGATACCTCTGAACCACCTGTGCTACTGATCTGCAAATGTAATCATTTCAAGTACTCCATATGCACTGTTGCAACAATAAATCTTGAGTGAATTGGAAACCTCTAAAAGCATGTACTATTTCTTTCCAGCTGTGTATTTTGTTTCTCCCAACTGATCTGATAGGAAGAAATATTTTTACTAGAATGAAATGCACCTAAATGGCAAAGGCAAGCCAAATAGAATGTGAAATTAGTATGAAGTATACATTCCTAATCACTTGGAGCTAGTCCTACTCCTATGCTGCCTGTGCCCCTCATCACACATACACCAGAGCTTTTGCACATCTACCGTATCATCAAAAACATCTCATGCTATTATCACAGAGATGTAATAGCATTGTGCACTCTTGGATGCCCTCCATAAAAGAGCAGTAGATCTTTTCACTATTTCTGAACTAGAAGTTATGGTTTGGTGGAAGAAAGTTTGGTCCAGTAACTCGTGTTACACAAACTGTACACCACATTCCTCTTTTCACATCACAGAGAAGCTCTCTGTGGGCTCACGAGGATTTGCAGAATTTCAATATCAGTTGTTCAGCAAATTCACATACTCCAATAAACACAACCACACATCATCAGAAAAAAAGAACACAACCTCTCCATCATGCACAGGCTGTAATAGTCAGTTGCAGTATCAACATAGAGCGACAGTTGGTCAGTTAATGCACTACCCCTCACTCTGTAAGGTTCGTTTTGCATTTGTTCACAGCTCTTTGGGAAGATAGTCTGCCTCCATAGCTGAGTGGTCAGCAGGGCCAACTGCTGTGTGGAAAAGACAAGTTTGATTCCTAGTACTGCCAGGGAATTTTGGTTGGTGGCAGGACCGGACAGGTGTGCACTCAGCCTCGTGAGTCCAACTGAGTAGCTACTTGACCAATTAATAGTGATTCCAAGGTTGAGAAATCCAACGACTGCCAGGAGAGTGGTTTGTTGGCCTCTTGAGCCTCCGTATTGCATCCAGTGACGCCACTGGCAGACGATGATATGGCGGTTGATTGGGCCAGACTCACCTGTGTAGAGCCAGTATACAGAACTTTATATCAGTTTGAAGTGCCAAAGGCACAATAATTTTCTCAGACTTCCTTCCGAGGCTGGTCCTAACTCATCTTCTCACCTAAAACTGATATGCCATCCACCATTCTGTTTGAGCCATAGTCCAGGGCATAACAAGGCCTGCCTAACAGAGTGCTTGTTCCTGCACAACCTTGGAGACAGTGATTGAGGATCACTCTCATGAATAGCTTAATTAATGAAATGCATAGTAGCTGAGCTTAAATATTATGTACTGCTCCTTATGGAGTATCAGAAGTGTTTAAACTGTAAATATGGCTACCTTTTAAGAGCATCAGTATCTTTAATAAACATATGTTTTGGAGCTTTTATTTGGATACAGCTACAGTATCAACTGGTTGTTTTCTCCCTTTAATATTTAGATAAAATCAGTGTTTTTCCTATAAGGTTACAGCTATTCATAAAAAATCTGAAACACTGTTATCAATGCTAATTTAAAATTCTTCCTTCGAATTTATTGTAAGTTGATGCACATAATCCACAGGGGTTAGGAGTATCATCAAATGTACATCACTTTTTACAACCATGTTATAGTCCCTGCGAGTAATCTTAATACATATAAAAAATATAAGTGGTAAAAAGTCAAATCTAAGAGAAATGAAAACAACAAAGAAAGTGGAATTACAGAAACAAGTGGCTGAGAGTAGCTTGCCAACAGATCTGCAAATCTGTGGTGACAAAACCACTTGAAAACACTTAAAAAGAAAGGAAAATCAGGCTGCATGATGTTGAAAGCACAAAAATGTTAGTATGTGTAGAAGAGAAATAATTTAAAATAATTTGAAAGTTTGGAAATGATTTCAATAAAATCCTTCCGTGTGTGTAACCACATCATATATAATAAAACTACTAATGTCTTGAATGCTATTGCAGGCAATGTTCATTACCTTTATGAAGTCTGCCTGCAATAGCAACCAAAACATTGGTACTTTTATTACATATGAGATGGTCATATATACAGAAAAATTTTCTTGATGTAGACTCTGGCCACAAAAGCCTAAGCTCTTACATCTGAAAATTATGTCTTACCAATTTTGGTTTTAGCTGGTCTTCACTGTCTCCATGACCCAAGCGACCATAACGGCCCTTCCCCCATGTGTACACTTCACGACGACTTGTTATAGCAGCAGAGTGAGCCCCACCGCATGCTATATCTACTATTTCCTTCCCTCTCAAGGCTTCAACCACTCTTGGTCGATCACATGAGCTGAGGAAAGACAAATGAAAATACAAATCACATGATTACAGCTACAACAATAGTGCCAAAGACAGTATAGTTTTAGACTTGTCTTTAAGTTTCACAAATGTGCATTTGGCTTTCTGGTTGGAGCTGCCAGATATAGTGTCGCGTGAATGAGGTATACTTGTGTGTGTGAATGTGCATGTTTCCTTTTCTGAAGAAAGCTTTGGCTGAAAACTAAATGTGTAACAGCCTTTTCGTTGCACCTATGCAACTCAGAGTGTCATCTTTGTGGTGAGTCACAATCTATCCTTCTCCTAATATTGTTGATATTCCAACCTGGACTTCCCATTGTTTGAAGTTTTAACACAAAAATCTGTAAACTTAAATTTACCAACTTATGTTAAATATTAAATTAATTAAATTAATGTCTTTTACAATGATATACACCTATTTGATTGAAATGTTCTCTCTGAACTTTCTATTGGTGCACTTGGTGGGAAGTTGTGGGGTAAAGGATGCAAGCTGTGTATGTGATGCAGCAGAAGGCAGACATTGTAGCTGGAATTGATAGCTGAAGGAAGCAAATAAATGTTAGATTTTGTTATGCCAGTGCCTGAAGTGTTAAAATATTGTGAAGTTACAAAAGGAGCATCAGCTGTGCTTTGTGCCATAAGTGGGCAGGAGCAGGGGTCACAGAGCCGAGCACAAACTGCTTCTTGGGGCACTAAGCTGAGATGGGTGCCAGAGGCACCAAACTGTAAGATTTCTATACAGGACCCATAATAATTAGTAGTGGCTGCTTGGGGCACTAAGCTGAGAGGGTCACCAGAGGCCCCAAGCACAAGTTTTGTATAATGAGCATATTCCTATTAGTAGCGAAAACAGACATGGGTGAAATGTATGACGGAAAAGCAGGGGTGGTGGGGATGGGGCAGGGGCAAATGATAAGTCACTAGTATGCAAAAGTGTTCTCGAACTGGCCCTTGTCTTTCACATGCCGTCTGAGGGTGTTAGTAGTTTTGTAGGTAGTGATGCATCAGACTTTCAGATCCTAGCATCAGCAGATGTTCTTCATACAAAGGAGATCTTTGGATCTGCCAATATATATATATATCTAGACAATGATGCCAACTTCAAGATAATCTGCTAAGTAAAAAGTTATTGCAACTCCATTCAGAACAATGGCACAGGTCCATTAGATGGCTAAGTCATTGCACAGACGGTGTTAAATTGGTATATTACATGTGGATGTGTCATGCTTCAGATAATAATATTGTATGAAGAAATATTAATCACTGATGTATTTTTCATATAAGCTAGAAATGAAAAAAATTATAATGAATCCAAAAGTCAACAGAGTGGACACAAAATGGAAAAGCAACTAAGACCTGTGAACAATACGAATGAGGAACATAGAGGACATAACTACACACACTAAAGTGAAAGTTCCATACATCATTTCAGATTTTTTCTTCATCTTGCCAGAGTAGAAACAGTAATAGAAAATTTATTGGTTGTGACTTTCTTTTGCATGTGAAACAAATTTTTTGTAGTGGTTCATTATTATTCAAACTTTGAAAATGGCATTAAAAAGAGATGTTGATGGTGTTAGGACAGCAACCAACCACAAATTTACTTTGAGTTCCTTTATTCAAAGGAAACCATTACCGGTTTTGAATCGTTGCGATTCATCATCAGACAGTTTACACGCTTTCTTTCTGACATTTCTGACATGTCAGAAAGAAAGCGTGTAAACCGTCTGATGATGAATCGCAACGATTCGAAACCGGTAACGGTTTCCTTTGAATAAAGGAACTCAAAGTAAATTTGTGGCTGGTTGCTGTCCTAACACCATCAACATTTGTCTTCAAAAACAGCCACGGTCTCCAACATGTCATCATATGACAAAATTGCATTAAAAAGAGACTCAACTGTTTCAGTCCCATCTTGTTCGAGGACAATGATTCGAGGTTAGGATTTTGAAATCACAGTATGGAAAATTCTGTAAACCCTGTAAAGAAACCATAACTAGAACAGCTTATGAGACATCAAAATTAACAGCCAGCATTGGGAAAAAATAAAATGGAGTTAAAATGGCTAGAAACAATGATGCTTTCAGGAAAAACTGAATAACATAATTCATGCCATTAAAAATGAAATAAGTGATCAATTTGAAAACACAAATTCCACAATTGCAGAATTAGATGACAACAGTCACAAGCATAGTATCCAGTGTTCAGACAGTTGGTCAAAAAGTAACTGATTTGGAAGTTAGTTTGCGAGGTGAAATTTCAGAAATTGAATCTAATACATGTACAAAAGTTGTATCTGTCAACAACAATTACAAGATAAAATTTTGTAATATAAATGAAAAAGTTGTTAGTGTTGAAAAGACTATTTGTGAAAAGACAAATGATTGTATGAATGTCATAATTGGAAAATAATTTGCTGGATATTCAAAAACAATCACAGACTTTGCATGAAAGTGTAGCTGCAAAAACATTTTTTAAAACAGGTTCTAATTTTTTGATTCTCATGTGCAACTTGAAATTTTAAAAAATGTCCAACCTGCCTAAATGATATTTACTCATCAAAATAATATTTATCTGATTTCATAAACCAGTTTTCATATTAAAGGATACAAGTACATACATACACCACTGTATGGACATGATGAATGCAAGTCACAGCAATGTATTTGTAGAATCGTGGGCTTACACATGCAACCCACATCACATTCGAGTTACCCGGGCAATTGGCGGTCTTACAATCGACACTCATGAGCTGCCATACTACACGCAACCACCAGACAGCTACTGAAGTTCTAGCAGAGGCCGCTGGCCCCATGGACTTCTTTCCAACATTGGCCGTCCGGCAGGAAGTGAGACCAACTGTATCATGGAGCCGAGGGCTGTACTTAGGCTAGTACATGGGCCTTGGGTAGAAAGTTCACTTCGAGTGGGCTTCCTGGGTCAGGAAACAGATGCTTATGCATTTCTTCAATAAGGAGCTCACTCCAGAGCCGTTGGTAAACTGTCACTGTCATCCAAACTAGCCTTCTCGTGCCAGATTGTGCAATGTGGCCATCCAGAACAAGTCACAGCTCCAATGCAGTGACTGACCAGTGGACTTGTATTAGTTCTCTTTATCCAGCTTCACTGGACTTACAAAATTTTCTCACTGTGAACACTGCCTCTTACTGGTCTCTTCCAGACTTTGTTTCTGCACTAAATGTGCCACAAACTGTTAATTAGGCTTTGTAGGCTTTGTTTCTACATTAAGTGTGCAAAGAACTTTTAATTTAAAATTTTGTTCCCCCATTATCAGGCCTTCTGCATGAACTATTGTTTTGTGTTTAAATAAAAAGAGTTTGTCCCATCACCTGGACATCTGGCTGAAGAAATGTTTTGTGTTCAAACACGAAGATTTTATTTTGTTCATGACTATTTTTAGTCTAGTTTCCATTAAGGAAAATTGTGTTCTCTTCATTCAAATACACTGGGTGTCATTTCATACATGGGCTTATGGCAGATACTTCAACATTGGCTGTCAAATAATCATTACTGTTCACTAATGTTCATTTTCTATGTACAATTTTAGGCATATTTTGTCTTTGATATATACACATATCCTTTAAAATAAGCTCTTATTTATAAGACTTCATAAATGTTATTTCAACAAATATGTGTCATTTATGCAGATCCGACATTTTTTGAGATTTGAAATTATACTTGAAAATGGCTATAAGGCCAAAATCATGATTGTGTGAAATAAATGAATACAAATTTAAAATTAAATGGTGGGAATTTCTCTCAAAAAGTGCTACATGACTGTCGTCCCCCAGGAAGGAAAAATCATTAACAGATTGTACTGTTTTGTCTAATACACCAGTGAAAAGTTTTCCTTATGATGGCAGTTTGCATCCTTTTGATTTGTTATAATACTGTAAAGACAATTTCATTCCAAACCTGACTGCCAAAATTAAATGTGTGAAAATATGTTTAGATGGGGAGCCACTACCTTGGCCATATCAGACTTGTACACAAGATTTAACTTATCAAGAATTTCAAAGGAATCCCCTTAACAAATTTTGGCCAGAGCCAGAGCAGGCTAGAATTAAAACTCAATGCCTCAGTGGGCCTAGTTACTGGAAGCGTACAGAGGTTATGGAAGAATTTGGTAAAAATCAATTAAATATACTTGTTCATTTGAACCAACCTTTAGACATATCAAACAATCAATGCACTGAAGTTGAATTTACCTGAGAATGTTTGGTGGGCGTTGGTATATGGGCCCGATGCATCAGTTGAACTGTTCTTCATATATGCAGGTAAGTTGGATAAAGCTTTTGAAAAAAAAAATGACAAATGGGGTTTTCATCCAATTCTTTTTATTTAGGAGCGTTACAATGTAAACTGGGGGAATAATAACTATAATGGGAGAAATGAAGGGAATAGCCACAGAAATCAAGAAAGGGGACCACCAAGAGATTGTGATAAAAAGTAGACACAACAGAACAAGGAATATGAACAAAATAATGTAAACTGAAATTATAAACATCCACCTCAGCATTTCAGTCAGAGAGCAATTAATGAGCTGATGAATTAACTGTCACATCATTGGAGGTCTAGAATGTGAGAGCAAAAATAATTTGAATTCATGGACCAATAATGGTGACAGATATCCAATGCAAAATGGTTGCTACAAAGGAGGGGTAAATACACAAATTAATAAAATTTGAGTGGATCAAGGATATTGGGGTAATTTCTGGAAACACAGAGCTAAAGGACAGAACAAAATAAAGAAAAAAGATGTTAATTATGAATTGCAGGAAGGTAACCTAGAAAACTTTTACAATATTGATAAGGGAAATTTTTTTAATGAGGATGGTGATGATAATTTAAATATTTATGATATGTTCTCTGAAAGTGAAGAGGTAGTGGGGCACGAGCAGAGTGAGAAACCTATAGTAGATGAAGATGCAGGCAGTACTTCCTGGATAAAGCTGACTCATCATGCTAAACTATGACTGACTGCTATTCACCTGGATTCTGCTACGGGTTCTCTAGCCTGCCAGAGAAGACCTGGAAATGGACTGTTCAATGCTTAACTTTAAGTATACCCAGCCATACTGTTTCATTTACTAATTGCTAGCTTTTTCACATCAGCTACACTGATATGTCCTAATTCAGGTACTGTTGCGCATCGTCTTCACTGTATTAGTGAGTCCTTCGTGTTTACTAGTTATGCTATTGTCTCTAACTAACATCTGCATGCATCACATATCTGAACTGTTGTAACTCATGATAAAGAATCTTATTTCTTTCAAGAGTAATCATTTGTACTTTGTTAAAATAAAGAAGTTGTTTATTTTATTATTGCATTTTTGTAATTCTTCACAAATTCTACAAATCCTGTGATAGTTGTGGCAAAATATGATGAAGGTGTTGCACTTGTTCTATCCAGACAAAATGAGCATCCTGAAAATGTAAATGAGTTATTGCATAAGTGAAAGTTTGTTAAACTGATGAAAAGTTTAGATTTAACTTCTGGATTTGATTCCACTGGCTCCAGAATCTTAGAAACACATAATACTTTTGTAGAATGGTAAATGCTGCAGGGTATTGCATTCTACCCTTTGGTTTAAATGTTTCTGTAGCCGAGTTTGTCAGAGCTTTGGATCTGTTTTTAGGTCATGAATTGTCTTCTAAATTAACCACAAATGTTATAATATTTTGCATTGCAGTCATAGTTTGGATGCCAATTACTTATTATTAAAAGAAATTGTTGATAAATTGAAATCAGGACGGATGATCTTAAAATCTGAAAAAAGTAAATTTGTGGTTAATGATATGAAATTTCTGCAACACTGCATTCTTGAGAAATGTATATTGCCAGATTTTGGTAAAATTGAAGCCACAGCTGAGTTTCCATAACCCAAAAATCAAAAACAATTGCAATCCTTTTTTGGAATACGTGGATATTATAGAAGTACATTAGTAATCTGTTCTGACTACAAGAGCACAAGTGAACACAACACTTTATTACTTCAAGTATTTGATACAGAGAATACACTTGCCACAGAGTGGCTGCCCTACTAGTCCTAGTCGCATTGGCTGAAGTAAACATCAGACTGTGCATGAGTCTGGCCGGGCCCAACTCTGTAACTCATCAGCTGGCCGGCAGAGTGCAGTACAGGGAGGCTGCACCTGCATCTGAGAGTGGGGGGCCTCTGTGGTGCTGGCATCTTGGGACATCTGTGGTGTGCTGTACAGCTGCATACCCGGATTGCAGTTCTGGATTCTTACACGAGTCACTACATAGTCAGAGTATGATTGCACCATATTCATGTAATTTACTGAAAAAGAATACCATCTGATTATGGGAAAAAGAGTGCCAAGAAGGTTTTTATTCTATAAACAGTTCCATTTTAGGAGGATTTCAGCTTCCCTCCTGTATTCAAATCTGTCTGCGACTCAGAGGAGTCAAGACATTTCAGTTCTAGCAAAAGTGAACTTCAATCATGGAAACACATTGGTTTAAGAAGGTGCTGTGTTTCCTGAACTCTGCTTTGCTTTTATCAAGAGTGTACCACAATTTAGAAGATTTCCACCATGGATAAACTGTTAGACCTTTGAGCACTCACTGGATCTATCTTGGCTTGGAATACTTACACCAGTGGCAGTATATTTGAGCAGCAAAGTTTTGTTGGGAAGTGTGGTCAGACTCAGGAACAGTTACAACAGCTTTTTACAAATTGTGAGTGAGACTTTATGTCTGTTTCATAAACTGGCTGCTGCTGAAGTGACAGACACAATCAGCACCACGGATAAAACTATTACTATTAAGTGAACAGAAATAATTTAAACAAGCTTTTTATGTCCCCTAATGTTTTTGTTTTACATTTACACAATTGAAATTATGTTAAAACAGTATTGTTTTATTCATGTCAATTCATGTGCAACTATTGGTCTGTTATTTTATGCAGATAACAGACAAAAATAAAATAGAAAATACATAAATAAATAAATGTCTCATTTGTGAAAACTAATTCCAGCTACATAAATTTAATCAGAATACAGCTAGCAGATCTGCTAGAACATTATAAAAATGAGATCATCATGAAGAAAATTATTTTGCAGCAGTATGCATTTGGCTCTAGATTAAAACATGACAAACCAAAATTCAAATTAAATACAATTGCATATTTACATTCCCCTCTCCAGGAATAGATGAAGTTTCCAACAGGGAGTCAAAACCCACAATACAATTATTCAGATGTGCAGATATTTATTTTTTAGTTAGTGATTCATTATGCTTTCAGAATTCTAGAATCAGCGGATGTTCTTCAGACAAAACAGACATAATTGTGCCTCTATAAGAAGGCAACAAAGCAAACTTCAAGACAATCAGCTAAGTAAAAAGTTATATTTTAGTTAAGTGAATATACTCTTCAATGCAACCCCATTCAGAACAGTGACAAACGTTTATTCCATGGACAAGCTAACGTATAAAACAGTACTGAATCTGTAACCATATTATGAAAAGGAAAGTTGCCACTCACCATACAGAGCAGATGCTGAGTCGCAGATAGGAACAACAAAAATACTGTCACAACTAAAGCTTTCAGCCATTAAGACCTTCGTCAAAAATAGATGACACTGCCTGAGACAGCAGTCACATGTGTGAGTTGTGTTTGCATTAGTGTGTGTGACGAAGGCCTTACAGGCCGAAAGCTTTACTTCTGACAGTCTTTTTGTTGTGCCTATGTGCGACTCAATATCTCCGCTATATGGTGATTGGCAACTTCCCTTTTCATTATACTGTTACATTCCACCCCGGATTTTCCATTGTTTGATTTAGTACTGAATCAATATATTACAATGGATATTAATTTCTGGAGGATAATGTTTTGTTGTAGGATTTAATTCTCATCCTGGACTGATTCATATACATTTCTAACTTGAAGTGGATGTTCTGGTTTACCTCTGTGTTATAATAATTATTTTGTGTAGTGGTGTTCCAGTACCTAATTATGACAGAGGCACAGTCATCTGGATATCAAACTGATATACATCACTTGTGCAGTCGCTAGGTCTCACAGAGAAAACATGAGTGCCCATATTCAATGGTGCAGTTGTACAGGTTATTAGACCTATGTAAGACTCACTATGAACCAAGCACAAGAAACTGGCAAGGCCAATCAAGGACAGCCACTGAGAGGATATACTTCAGTGAAATGTAGTTGATCGTACCAAAGAGTTTCCTGCCATTTTGAAGTCATAACTGCAGCAAGTAAGCACTGTGTGAAGGAAATTAAAACCTTGGTTCCCAGAGAAACTCCAGAAAGATAACACTGATACACACTGTAAGCATTAGTGCCATCACAAACCAAAGATGACTGATGATAGAAATTACGAATGGTGAAATTAATAATAAATAATGCATTAAGTCTGTCTTCCTGTTCTTTGACAGGGGAAAGAGCAGGATTCCATATAGAATTTAAACAAATACCATCATCTCTATTTATAAGGTTACTTGCTAATTTAATTTCAACAGCTTCCTTATGGGGGGTAGGACGTTAAACGTGCTGTCTTGGAGCAGGAGAGACACCACAGGACTTTTTAGTCCCCACTGTCTATACTTTTATGAATAAATTCATAAAACTTTGTCAGGATGACCAGGAAGGATTCAGGATTCACAGTCATAGCAGTGGAAGTTCAAAAAGATAGCAAAATTAATTTTGTTTTACATGTGAAAATTCATCATTTTTTCACTCACTATTGGCTGCGTTTGTTGCTGTAGGTATATATTTCTTCGTAAGTAAGAGAAATTCTTCGATGAACTTTGCACAGCACACAAACCATACTTACAGGTGTATGAAACTCTAGAAATTATTTAATTTATAAAAAATGATGGTGCTGTTACATTTTAAACTTCATGTTTAGAAAAAACTCAAATTTTATAGTTAATGATATCAATTTTTACCACAGTTTTCAATAGATTTGGAAAACTCTATAGTTTCATACACCTGTAAGTACAGTTTGTATGCTGTGCAAAATTCATCGAAGAATCTCTGTTACTTATGAAGAAAAGTGTACCTATAGCAACAAATGCAGCCAAGGGTAAGTGAAAAAAGGTCAAATTACAGATTTGGAACTTCCACTTCTATGAGTGTAAATCCTGAATCCTTTCTGGTCATTTTGACAAAGTTTTATGAATTTATTCGTAGAAGTATAGACAGTGGAAATTAAAATGTCCTCTGGTGCCTCTCCTGGTCCAAGTCATCCCGTTTAACATCCTACCCCCCTTAATAATACTATCCCAATAGCTGAAAATGGATGCCACAATCTTGAACTGTTATATTCCATTGGATGACTAGTGCCAAGACAACGTCCAGCAACTGCAGATTTGCTTAACTGTTGTATATGTGCATGCCGCTTGTGCTCAGTACACTGGTCCTCCACAGTCCTGACAGTGTGACCAATATATGACACGCCACAACTGCAAGTAATACGGTACACACCTGCCTTACACAAACCAAGATCATCCTTTATGGAACCTAAAACGACAAGGACTCTGATCTGGCCGAAAAACACACTTCATGTCATATTTCTGCAAAATACGAGCTTTCCCATTCGAAAGGCTCCCTGTTTAAGTCAAAAAGGCTGTAGGATTTGGTGCCAGTTCGGTATTATCATCACTCACCTGGTGCACAGTTGATCTGTCTTTCACTATACCCATTCAGATGGAATGTGACTTCAAGATGTGCCAACTCAGCTGACAAAGTATCAGGGTCCGAGATGACATGGGCTGTGTGAACCAATGTACAAAGTACCCCTTCACACTGAACTGTATGGTGACAACGATCAGGCAGCAGATACAAATCAGTGTGAGTAGGCTTCTTATAAATGGCATGCCCCAACGTACCATCACTCTTCCACCTGACCAACACATCAAGGAAGGGAAGACAGTCATCCTTTTCCACCTCCACTGTCGAACAAATATTCAGGCGGGCTGAAAGCAGGTGTTCTAAAAAGTCATTCAAATTCTCATGCCTTGTGGCCAAACAACAAAAGTATTGCCCATATATCCATGGCATGTACCTCAAAGTCTTTCATAAACAAATTGGCAATAATAGATGACAACAGGCTTCCCATTGCAACTCCATCTGTCTGCTTGTTATACAGGTCATTGAATAAAAAGTAAGTGGAAGTCAAGACATGTCCAAATAGGTTCGTTAATTCAGTATCAAACCCAACCCCAATCAACCATAACAAATTAGACAGAGGAAGTTGAGTGAAGAGAGAGACTCCATCAAAACTTACTAGAATATCAGAGTAATTCAATCGCATTCCCTCTAATTGACATAAGGAATCTGCTGAGTTCTTAATGTGGTGCTCAGACCAACCAACAGAGTAGCAAGGTCTTTTGCTATACAACATGTTGGAGCACCATGTGTTACTCACAATTGAACAAAGAGGAGCCCATTCCATGTGCACCTTAGGGAGGCCATATAACCTACGGGAAACTGCACAATAAGAGTTAAGACCCTTGACTGTCTCCTGTGATAAGGAACTTTTCTTCAGGGAGCTGTTAGTCTTTCTCTCAACAAATTTGTGGAGTCAGCATCAATCCTGAGATATGCTGAATCAGACAAGAAACACTACATCTGCACTGCACTGCTGACAACAGCCGAGCAAATCTGCCATTGCAGGACATTGTCTTGGTACTTGTGGTCCTATGGAATATAACAACATGGAGATTTTGGCATGCACTTCGAACTATATGGATAGTGTTATTAAGGAAGCTGTTGATATTAAATCAGCAAGTTACCTTATAAATAGAGATGGTGATTGTTGTTTAAATCCTGCATGGATTCCTTCTCTCTCTCTCTCTCTCTCTCTCTCTCTCTCTCTCTCACCCCCCTCCCCCCTCCTCATCCCTTGTCAAGAAACAGAGAGCAGAGGTAATGCTGTTTCAGCCATTGATTACTAATTTCACTATCAATAACTTCTGACATAAGTAATCTTTGGTTTGTGATGGCACTAATGTTTACGAAGTGTGTGTGTGTGAGAGAGAGAGAGAGAGAGAGAGAGAGATAGAGAGAGAGAGTTTATCTTTCTGAAGTTTCTCGAGAACCGAGATTTTAAATTCCTTTGCACAGCACTTACGTGATACAGTTATGTCTTGCGAATGGCAGTGTGTGCTCCTGTCAAAATATCAGTGGTTGTCAATGATGTCACCCGGCTGCATTCCTGTTAAGTTATTTGGAGTTATTTTAAGTTTTGAGAGTGCATAATACATTGTATTTTCGAAGTTTTCCTGAATCACAGCGTTGATTTCAAGATAGTCAGTGGCCATAATGAACCACAAGATGGTGTGTGTGTGTGTGTGTGTGTGTGTGTGTGTGTGTGTGTGTGTGTGTGTGTGTGTGTATGTAACTTATGAGCACTCAATGATGAGGTTATCAGTGCCCTTGCACTCATTAAAACAAATGAATGTGAATTAAATCTCTAGACTTGTTGCACAAAGCGAGAAGGAAAGCTATAAAATGACACTCATTCACTTACTCCCACCTCACTCGTGTTGAGTCACACAATCACTCTATCTCACATTCCTAAAGACAACTGAGAACGTATCGAAGAATTAAAACAGATATAAAACCACAGAAGGGCTAAAAGAAAGACACAGAGAAATGTAACTGGCTAACGGTTTACATAAAACATGGGGGAGTCTGTCACCCTGATAACACACAAAAAGTATCTCCCTAAATTTTTGGAAACAAGTTCGACACATCAAAAACCTTAAAAGCTATACCACATTAATTTGAATATCATTTAAAAAACAAAACAGGGCAGATCTAATGGCAAATCTGTCCTTGCCCTCTCGTCCGGGTATAAAACACAGTCTAGTAAAATGTGGTGCACAGTGATCTGTTCGCCACAAGCACTACACATTGGAGGGTCATCGCGCATGAGTAAGAAGAGGGCTGCCGCTTATGCGAAGATGATTAAAGAGGACCTCTTCCTGTCTTTGTGGTATTCCACAGCCACATGGTGGACTTTATGAGACACAGTCACCTAGAGCCACTCGTGTTCCCATCGACACATGATTTTGTACCTAAACTGCGAGGTGACAGCAAGCTGGGGGATGACACACTGAAATAACTGAGAAATACAACATGCTTCCCTGGCTGCAATATCTGCCATTTCATTCCCCACAACACCCATCTGCCCTGGTACCCTGCAACTTTTTCCCCCGTCATTGTAGTTGAAGTAGGTCATCCTGGATATTCTGGACTACTTTATCTGTTGGGTACAAGAATTGGAGAGAGTGAAGGGCACTCAGAGAATTGAAACAGACAAGAAATTTAGCATTGGAAGCACATCTCATCTGTTCCTGTGCCTGCAAGACTGTATATAATTCAACATTGAAGATATTAAAGTCTACAGGCAGTTGGATGGGAACATGATCAGGGAAAACAACAGAGCAACCAACAGAGTTCCATTGTTTTGACCCATCCATAAAGACAGCTGTAGAGTGATTGTGCTCAGTTCAAATGTTATAAAATAATGTATTACAAACATATGCAGGAGTGCAAGCTCTCCTGTACTGCACCAAACCTAAAATTACCCTGGCCTTCTGCAGTAACGAGGGCAGCAGACAGTTAAAAACCCTGGAATTGATGTTGTACTTGCTTCACAAGTGATTCCAACACATGCCATACATGGACTGCAAAGGGCCTTGTTGCTCATGGACGGTTGGAGAAAAGGCATCCCAGAGGCAGACACGCAACAGTATGGCATGCAGCTGAATTTGGAGCTGTGAGGAACTTACATGCCTGATGCACCATGAGGAGTTACCATCAGATTGTAAGAGGTGGTTCACCAGCCTCAGCATAGAGATTGGGTATGGAGCTGGTCCTATAAGCACCCATGGCCAGCCTAATCCCCCCATGATGGGCAGTGTCAATAATCTTCAAATAAGAAGGTCTCATAGATCCATAAACTGTACATCCATAGTCTAGTCACAAATGTATGAAAGCCCTATAAAACTGGAGCTGACGTGCCCTGTCCACTCCCCCAAGACATGTGCTAAGTCACTTTATGATGATCAGTGCCTTCAGGGATCTAGTTTTCAGATCTCGTAGGTGTTGCAACCACAAGAATTTGGAGTAAAAAATGGGGTCAGAAACCTCACTGAGTTTTTAAAATGTAGAATGGTGTCCCTCATATGCAAGTCTGGTAAATTAAAAATACAATGAGAATGATTAAAATGAATATACACAGTCTTCTCTGCAGAAAACTGAAAACCCATCTTTGCAGCTGACTCCTCTAACAACTGCATGTCAAGTTGCAACTGATGGGTCACTGTTGCAGCACTGGAGGAGGAGGAGGAACAGAAAACAGCAAAATCATCCACACATAAGGAGCACCATACAGGACTGCATACCATAGACATGATATTGTTTATGGCTATGGCACAAAGGGTAACATTTAAAACACTGCCCAGTGGAACATTATTCTCCTGCTCAAAATGGTCCAACAGCACGTCAACAACTTGGGACCTAAAAAGCACTTAGACGGGAAAGACCTTATGAAGATGGGAGCTGTCCAAAAAGGCCCTATTGATAGAGTTGCTCGAGAATACTGTGTCCCCAAGTAGTGTCACATGCCTTGCTGATGTCAAAGAATATAATGAGACAAGTGACATTTCTGTACAAAATCCTGCTGAAAAGCTGCTTCTAGTATGCTCAGGTAGTCGACAATGGACCACAATCTCTGGAATCCATGCTGAGGTTGGCTAAGGAGTTGCCTGGTCTCTAACAACCAGACCAGACACCAGTTAAATACTCACTTTAAGGCGACATTGCAGCAATAACTGAGACGTGTGGTCCTTCTCTGGTTTAAGGAGAGGTATCAGAACTGCCTCTCTGCACAAGTTGGGAAACTGGCCTGTCTGCATATCAAATTAAAACATTCAAGGAGAATTTCCTTTGGCACTGCTGGCAAATGTCTAAGCATGCAGTACCAGATTTGGTTGTGACTGGGTACAGTATCACAAGCCTCCGACAGTACTGATTCCAGTTCCCACATGGAGAAAGGGCACTTATATACCTCTGATTTATGGGATCTGAAGTCCAACTCGTCCACCTTCACAGTTGCATAGTAGCAACAAAATGCCATAGCCTGGTTGGCTTTGGCAGCAGTCACTGCAAAATGCTCTGTTAGGTCCGCAGGAGAGCTTCTGTAAAGTTTGGAAGGTAGGAGACGAGGTACTGGCAGAAGTAAAGCTGTGAAGACATGGCGTGAGTCGTGCTTGGTTAACTCATTTGGTAGAGCACTTGCCTGCGGAAGGCAAAGGTCCTGAGTTCGAGTCTCGGTCCAGCACACAGTTTTAATCAGCCATGAAGTTTCATATCAGCGCACACTCCGCTGCAGAGTGAAAATCTCATTCTGCTCTGCCATCATTTGAGCAATGTCTCTGGGTGTTGTTTGGAGACAAACACATTTCAGCACTGCTGCTACGAGTAAATGACTGCATTTACTAAAAATCTCTGGATGACATCCCATACTTTTGTAGAACAAGTGGGATGGTTGATGGACTCCAGGAATGCTTGCCAAGACCTTAATTACACACCAAGCCTTGGCCCTTGTGACCCGAAATGCTGAGGTTGCCTGCTGTTGCACGGCATTTACATGGTAGAAGAGCCACTTACCTGTCCCAGATTGTTAAGCAGCGTTCACTGGTACATCATGGAACAGGCTGCCTCACAAAATGCGGTGAGGACTTCGGTAAGAATAAGTCAGTGGCATGATGGATCACTTATGTGATACGTTACACCATTCCTGGATGCTGTCACGGTGTTCAAACACAGCCAGCTGGCAGTACAGCATGTAGCTAGCCCTACTGATCATTTCAATGACTGCTCTTCAAGTAGACCTCCACTGAGTAGGCATTTCCACAGTGGGAAGTGTTCGATGGAATGAAAGTGATAGTGACACCACTGAGCTGAATCCGCAAGGGTGGGAGAACAGAAAGAGAGGTCCATGGCTGAGGACGACCCAACAGCAGCTGAGAAATGAGTGGGACTGCCTGTATTGAGGATCAAATGGTTCAAATGACTCTGAGCACTATGGACTTAACTGCTGAGGCCATCAGTCCCCTAGAACTTAGAACTACTTAAACCTAACTAACCTAAGGACATCATACACATCCATTCCCGAGGCAGGATTCGAACCTGCGACTAGCGGTTGCGCGGTTCCAGACTGAAGCGCCTAGAACCGCTCGGCCACTCTGGCCGGCTATTGAGGATCCACAGCCCCTGAGACATCATGAGGTTCTCCAGGATATGACCCCTAGGGAACGTAAACTGAAGAGCCAAAGAAACTGGTACACCTGCCTAATATTGTGTTGTGAGCACACAGAAGTGCCGCAACACGATGTAGGATGGACTCGACTAATGTCTGAAGTTGTGCTGGAGGGAATTGACACCATATTTCCTGTAGGGCTTCCCATAAATCTCTGAGAGTATAAGGGGGTGGAGATCTCTTCTGAACAGCACATTGCAAGGCATCACAGATATGCACAATAATGTTCATCTCTTGGGCCAGTGGAAGTGTTTAAACTCAGAAGAGTGAGCCTGGAGTCACTCTGTAGCTATTCTGTACATGTGACATGTCGCATTGTCCTGCTAGAATTGCCCAAGTACTTCGGAATGCGCAATGGACATGAATGGACGCAGGTGATCAGACAGGATGCTTATGTATGTGTCACCTATCAGAGTTGTATGTACCCTCATGTCACTCCAACTGCACATGCCCTACACCATTACAGAGCCTTCACCAGCTTGAGCAGTCCCCTGCTGACAAGCAAGGTCCATGGATTCATGAGGTTGTCTCCATACCCATACATGTCCATCCACTCGACCAGACAACATGTTTCCAGTCATCAACAGTCCAGTGTCAGTGCTGGCAGGCCCAGGCAAGACATCAAGCTTTGTGTCTTGCAGTCATCAAGGGTACACGAGTGGGCCTTTGGTTCTGAAAGCCCATGTTGATGACATTTCGTTGAATGGTTCACACACTGACACTTGTTGATGGCTCAGCATTGAAATCTGTACCAATTTGTGGAAGGGTTGCACTTTTGTCATGTTGAATGATTCTCTTCAGTTGTCTTAGGTCCCATTCTTGCAGGATCTTTTTCCGGCAGCAGCGAAGTCAGGGATTTGATTTTTTGCCAGACTCCTGATATTCACAGTACACCCGTGAAATGGTCGCATGGGAAAATCCCCACTTCATCACTACCTCGGAGATGCTGTGTCCCATTGCTCGTGTGCTGACTATAACACAAAGTTCTAACTCACTTAAATCTTTCCAGAATGAATTTTTCGCTCTGCAGTGGAGTGTGTGCTCATATGAAACTTCCTGACAGATTAAAACTGTGTGCTGGACTGAGACTCGAACTCGGGACCTTTGCCTTTTGGGGGTAAGTGCTCTACCAAGGTAGGAGACAAGGCACTGGTGGAAGTAAAGCTGTGAGGATGAGACGTGAGTTGTGCTTGGGTAGCTGAATTGGTAGAGCACTTGCCCATGAAAGGCTAAGGTCCCGAGTTCGAGTCTAGGTCCTGCACACAGTTTTAATCTGCCAGGAAGTTTCACTTAAATCTTGATAACCTGCCATTGCAGCTGCAGTAATTGATCTAGTAACTGTACCAGACACTTGTTTTATATAGGGGTTGCCAAATGCAGTGGAATATTCTGCCTGTTTCCATATGTCTGTATCTGAATATGCATGCCTATACCTCTTTCTTTGGCACTTCAGTGTATAAGTCTAGCTCGAGCCCTATAATACACTATGAGCACTGAAATCACCCAGAATGGAAATGGACATGGGAGTTGTTCAATAAGGCCTATGAGAGCATCATGGTCTATTGCATTCTGGGGAGGCAAGTACAGTGAGGAGATAGTGATTTTCTGCCTCACGTGAACAGTAATGGCTACTGCTTGTAAGTCAGTAACCAAGGAGAGAGTAGAGGAGTGTTGTGTGTTACTGACAAACACAGCACAATCCCTCCCTTCACTCTGTCCGCATTCAGGTCATCCTTTCAGAGAAGGATATAGCCCCACAACATAGGGGGGTCAGTGGCTATAAAAGTCATTTCTTCTAAACACAAGCAAGGGGGCATGCCTGTGTTAGCAGTTTCAGTTCCTCCACATGTGTCCTGAACCCATTAATGTCCCACTGCAGGATGGGAGCCATCTACCATGGGGGTAGCACTTTCATCCTGACTTTCTGTCAGGGAGGGGAAACTGCAATGGGTAGAGGCTCAGTCTTTGGGCAAGATGAGCCCCAGTCTGACATCATTGGACTGTGTACTTCCTGTCATTGTCGGTGGCCAATTCTTCACATTCAACTTTGGTTTTCTGGGCTGAGTAGGCTTCGCGCCACAAATGTAGAAGTGGTAGTGGTAGTGCTGGACTGTGGACCAGAGAGAATCTTTTGAGGGGCAGGGAGTTCCAAACATCGCAAACCACGGCCTTTTCTGAAGTTCTCAGGGAAGGGACAGACTTCAAAATGACTGCAGCAGCACAACTGTAATGACAAATGCAGGTACTAGTACTGACACTACCAACCTCCATTTTTGTAGCAGCATCGGTTTTCTGCACTAGCTGTTTAAGAACCAAAGCAAATGAGATAGCAAACATTGGGGTAAACATGGCTTTATATATATTTTGATGATCAGCATGCATTCTGTTACTAGAGACAACACCTTCAGAATGATTTCTTGAGTCAGAAGCACTAGTTACGCAAGTCCTCTTTCAGATTTGGTGTTGGTACCTTCCAGCAGCCCATTCTTTTCGCTGGAAGGAGGAAAAGAAAATTTTGAAAGATCCATCTCGGTCCCATAAGTAACTAGGGAAAAATAGGGTCCACTCAGAAAGAGTCCCACATGCCTGAGTAAGCATTATACAAATGGCGTGTGGCAGGTTCCTTAGCGGTTGCCAGCTAACGACTATTCCACCTCAACAGGCGTGCATCTTATCAGTGTGCAGCACAGCATGAGATTGAGGGTTTTTTTTTTTTTTTTTTTTTTTTTTTTAATAAAGGTTTTTTTTTTTTTTTCATGTTCACAATCTGGGCAGTCAAGCCAAAATCTCCATTCCCTGTTAAACACAATGTTCCACTGCCACACCTCACAGGGATTGCTGAAGCATGTCCACAGCTTATAGTGACAGAGGACTGGTGGCGCTTACCATTCTCCATGTCAGGAACTCCAGGGACACTAAGCCCATATCCAGCAAACGAATGCTGAGCCCTTGAAGGTAAGATGGTTTGATTCTAAACCCCTAAAAATTGTATATTTTCTTGACAGACATTGTCTGGTCAGAACTTTCATTTGGGTAAGAAGATTAATCTGACTGAAATTCATTCCAGGTGGCACAGAAAATTGATATCACATTACAAATGTTGAATCTCTTGTAGTCCACTAGTGCTACCCAAGAAAAATTGTTATAACAGTTGGAGGAATGAGAACAATGGCAAGATGACATCAGGTAAACACCACTGGCATTTCACTCATTTGACCCAGAGAAGGAACGGTGGACCAGTTACATAACCACACAGAACAGTAGGTGACATAGCTAAACATGCTTTATGATTATCCCATGCAGGTGCTCACATCTATGGCTTGGTGCAGCAACTATTTCTGGGTACAGACCCATGCATGTTAGAACATACAAAAGTAATGGACAAATTAACTGAATATTTTGAGAATAAGATTCTAGTAGTGGCAGCATATTATAAATTTTGCAGGACATACAAGAAACCTGACCTAAGGCAACAGAGCCCTGGAGTCGGCCCCATCTCAATGCCAGACCTTTTCTGAGGACAAATTGGCTAATTCTTGTGAGCTTGTAAGCTACATTTACATTGTCTCGTCAAGTTGAATAGTGCTGGGAAACCTCAAAAAGTCCGAACTCAGAAACAGATTTTCCTGTGGACAGTCTTCCTACAGCCATTGATAAAGATAATGGCACCCAATTTGCTTGTCGAGAATTTGAGGCTTTCTGCAGGGCCCATGAGATACAGCACCTTTGCAGCACACCTTTTCATCCAGAGTTGAACAGGGCCACAGAATGTTTCATTTGGACAGTCAGGGTGCAAATGAATAAACTCACACCTGACTATGCATTACAGGATACTTTACTATTGTTTGTTTCTTCTTACATAATCTCTCCCCAAGAGGATGCGTCAGCTGCGGAGATTCTGCATGGTTGGAAGATGAGGACCCTTCTGCCCTCACAGCACCCAACAATGGCGTAACACCATGACCACTAGACTTGACAACAGGAAACAGTATTTTGAGGTCAATGCCAAGGTATCATATTCTGATGAAAAAAAGGAATGGTATCTGGGACAGTGATTTGTCATTAGGTCAATTCCATGCATCTTTTCAATTAATGTTTTCAGTGCATGTGAAACTTTCATTTCAACCTGTCATGAGTTAAATTCAAATATTTAACTGTTGTTATAATCTTAAAATTGTACGATAACATCATAATGTGGGGGCTCATCCGAAATATGTCTGACTAAATCTCTCTCTCTCTCTCTCTCTCTCTCTCTCTCTCTAACACACACACACACACACACACACACACACACACACACACACACACACATAAACACACACAACACACACACACACACACAACACACACACACACACACACACACACACACACACACACATAGTTGTGAATTTTTAAAGAGTGAAATCAGAAGAGTGTGCATACAGTGTGAATTAAATAGGGTTGTTTTGAAATCAAAATTATTTAGGAAATCAGAAGTCACAGCAGGTTTGGCGAGGGTAAACCACCAGCAGCAACATGTGGTGCACCACACCATGCAACAGGAAATCCAGTGAGCGGCAGCAGTTTGTGCCAGGAAGCGGGAAACCCAATTAGTGGGTGGTGGCCACACAGTAGCAGCAACAGCAACATACTGACCTCATCTGTCTTGTGAGAAGCAACAGGACTCCAGGAGACAGCTATACACAACAAAAAGTGAAATGTCTTGTGTGGAGATGTGTTTTTGAAACTTTCTTGGGCTTAGTGAGAGTTCAAAAATGAATAAATCAAATAGACACTGTAGCAACAAAGTCATCAGTGACTGTAAATCTTCAGTGAAGAAAATCAATGTAGGTGCACTGAATAGCTGTGAAATGAACATGGATCCTTTATATTTAACTTTGTAAGGTCTACCAAAACTGAATGACAAATTAGGTGAAATTAAACCGAGTATAAAGAATCAACGAGCTGCAGTTAAGAAAAGCATCCAGTGTTTTAACGTCAAGTTGAACACACATATTTCAAAACGACACAACACATATAAGTCACAGAGCAAGTTGACAAGCAATACATGTGAACAGGGTAACATTTGAATGAGCACTGAGTCCAAGTCTAGCGGCTGCTGCCTGGCTGGCCAATTAGGTGGTGCAGCTGCTGCATGGCTGGCAGACAGCACTGCACATAGAGGACGCGCATAATTGCGTGGCGGCACTTTGAATGATCGACGAGTCACAACACTTTTCCCCCTTTGAAACTGTTGCACTGGTCTTGATGGAGGTGGCCTGGAGATGGCTAACGTCCATAGCCGTTGTGTGACTGGCCGTAAAGTCTCGAGGAGGAGGCTTCCCGTACAGACAGAAGTGTCCCCGATGATAACGGGTCGAGATGACAGGAGACGTAGGGGTCGAATCTGCTGGGGCCCCTGAACCAAACTGCCCATTGCGGCAAGGCCAGTTGATATAACAGGAGACATGGGCGATGTGTCGGCGTCTGTAGGAGGAGGAGGAGGCGAGTAGATTGGCTCCAACAGAGGATGGTCATCCGGTTCCTGCATGGGCACGTCTCCTGGTGGCGTCCGTTCTTGTGCTGGCACAGCGATGACAGTGAGAGGGCTGTGTTGTGAGTATTGAGAGGTGCCAAGATCCCGAGCATCAGCTAGGGCCGAAGGTGGTGGTGCAGCATTCGGAACAGGCATTGCCGGCACACAAGGCCGAAGCTGGTCCGAATGACGCCCTAAAACACCCGTGTCCATCTGGATTTCATACAGGCGTCGGCCACGGTGTCGTAAGATGTGCCCCAGACTCCATTTTGGCTGCCTGCCATATCCCCGTACCCAGACGAGGTCGTCGGCGGTGAACTGGCCAAGTGAAGGCACCCACGGCTGTGAGGAGGAAGGCCGCAAAAGATGAAGTAGCGTGCGGGGCTGTCAGCCATGTAAGAGCTCAGCCGGGCTGTGGTCGCCCATGGGGGTGAAACGGTAAGATGCCAGAAACTGGAGAAGCGCATTATCAGCAGCAGAAGAAGTCAGAAGTTTCCGCATCTCAGCCTTAAATGTGCGGACCAGTAGTTCAGCCTCACCGTTTGATTGTGGATGGAACAGTGGGACCGTGACATACATAACGCCGTGACGAGCACAAAAATCCGCAAATTCAGAAGAGGCAAATTGCGGACCATTATCAGTAACAAGAGTAGAGAGGAGGCCTTCCAAAGAAAAAATGCGGGCAAGAGCACTTGTGGTTGCCGCGGTGGTAGGCGACGTGCAACGGATAAGTGAAAGGAAAGTTAGAGTAGGCGTCAATTACGAGGAGCCAATAAGCACCTAAAAAGGGTCCCACGAAGTCAGCATGAATGCACTACCAGGGCTTCTCAGGCGAAGGCCACGGTGACAAAGATGACTTCGGGGCGGCGGCCTGTGACGCACAAGGGCCGCAGGCAGCGACCATGTGTGCTATTTCAGAGTCGATGCCAGGCCAGTACACATGACGGTGCGCCAGAGATTTTGTGCGAGACATACCCCAGTGCCCTTGGTGAAGGAAGTGCAAGACCGAAGCACACAAAGACGCAGGTACCACAAGACGCGGCGAAGCATTGTCAGTGGAAAGGAGGATAACACCATCCCTAGCCGTGAGGCAGTAGCGCAAAGCGTAGTAGTTCCTCAACGGATCAGAAGTCTTAGCAGACGGGCGATCTGGCCAACCCTTCTGAATACAGGGGAAAACCCGGGAGAGAGTAGGGTCAAAACCCGTAGCAGCCGCCAGCCGGACCCCGGTGATGGGGAACCCGTCCACAACATGCTGTTCGGCAACATCCAGGTGGAAACACAAAAGTTCGTCCCTATCGAATGCCAGATCAGGACCCATGGGAAGGTGAAACAGAGCATCAGCATTCGCATGTTGAGCCATTGGCCGGAAATGAATCTCATAATTGAAACGAGACAAGTAAAGAGCCCAACGCTGGAGGCGGTGTGCAGCCTTATCGGGAAGTGACGTTGATGGATGAAACCAGGAAACAACTGGTTTGTGATCCGTAACAAGATGAAATTTCGATCCATAGAGAAAGACACAAAACTTATGAAGAGCATAAATAATGGCCAAAGCTTCTTTTTCAATTTGAGAATACTTTTGTTGGGCATCCGTGAGCATTTTGGAGGCATAAGCAATGGGTTGTTCCGAACCGTCAGAAAAACGGTGCGCAAGGACTGCACCGACCCCATATTGAGAGGCGTCCGTGGCAAGAACAAGATGTTGGCCAGGTCGATAAGTAGCCAGGCACGGGGACTGTTTCAGCATAGTCTTCAATTTCTGGAAAGCAGCATCACATGATGCGGACCAGTGAAAAGGCACGTTTTTATGCAACAGGTGATGCAACGGCTGAGCCACCGAAGCCGCAGACGGTAAAAACTTGTGATAGTATGCTATTTTCGTCAAGAAGGCCTGCAGTTCCTTAACAGATGTGTAGGGGGAGGAAGGACATCGATCGCAGCGACAGTGTGTTGAAGCGGACGAATACCATCCCCAGAGAGTTGAAACCCCAGGTACGTGATAGATGCCTGAAAAAATTGTGATTTCTGAAGATTACACTTAAGACCGGCAGTCTGTAAGACATGAAAAAGTGTGCGGAGATTTTGAAGATGTTCTTCAGTGGTGGAGCCAGTGACAACAATGTCGTCCATGTAATTGGTACACCCAGGGATAGGGAGCTATAATTGTTCCAAGAATCGCTGAAAGAGAGCAGGGGTGCTAGCAACCCCGAATGGCAAGCATTGGTATTGATAGAGGCCGAAAGGCGTGTTAATGACCAGAAACTACCGGGAAGCAGCGTCGAGAGGAAGTTGATGATAAGCTTCTGACAGGTCAATTTTAGTAAAATACTGGCCTCCAGCAAGTTCAGTGAACAATTCTTCAGGGCGGGGCATATGGTAAGTTTACAGTGGCTTTGAAATCGCCACAGAGACGAATATCACCATTTGGCTTAGCAACGACAACGACAGGAGAGGACCACTCACTGGAAGTGACAGGAAGCAAGACCCCTGAAGTATTGAGATGATCCAGCTCCCATTTTACCCAATCACGAAGGGCCACAGGAATGGGCCGAGCCTGAAAAAACTTAGGCCGAGCAATGGGTTTGAGCGTGATATGAGCTTCAAAGTCGTTTGCACGGCCTAACACAGGAGAAAAAAGGGACGAAAATGTCGTCGACAAGGAATCCAATTGAGCATAAGGAATAGCATCAGAGACAATATTGACAGAGTCATCTATGGAGAACCCAAAAACGCGAAAGGCTTCAAAACCAAAAAGATTCTCTGCGTTACTCTGGTCGACCACAAATATGGGAACAGTTCAAATGACGGATTTGTAAGATACCTCAGCATTAAATTGTCCCAAGAGAGAAATCTTCTGTTTATTGTATGTCCGTAATTGCCAAGTGACAGGTGACAGGAGTGGAGAACCCAACTTAAGATACGTCTGAGGATTAATTATAGTGGCAGCAGAACCGGTATCCACCTGCATGCGAACATCTCGACCAAGGATTTGGACAGTGAGGAATAACTTCCCTGTAAGGGAAGAAGTGCAATTGACAGACACAACAGAATCAGAATCAGCGCCATGTTTATGAAAATCATGTATGCGGTCGGATTTGCAAACGGAAGACACATGACCTTTCTTTTTGCAATTGTGACACACAGCCCAACGTTGGGGACAATCCTCGCGTGAATGTTTCCTAAAACACCACGGACATGAAGGAAGTTGCTGGGGGTTTTGCTGCAATTTCTTAGTGGGTTGTTTACGGTTAGGCCGAGGCTGCGCACGGGAGCGCACTGAGGCCACATCAGCCGGCGGGGACGCGCCGCACGCGTCGTCAACAGCGCACAGAGGTTGTATTTCCCTGAATCACCCCATGCCTCTATTTGCACCCCAGTGGCGCGAGAAATTTCAAAAGACTGTGCAATGGAGAAATGCCCCGCATTTGACGCCGCGACGAAATCGCAAATTGCCGATGTTAGAAGCGTTTGCTGTTCAATGAGACCTTGCAATAGTTGCTCGACAGTAGCCATGGAAACCTGCAGGTCAATGGTGAAAAGGAAAAATCCACTACCTCGTTACCAATTGTTTTAATATCAAGTTGAACACATATATTTCAAAACGACACAACACAGAGTCACAGAGCAAGTTGACAAGTAATACATGTGAACACGGTAACATTCGAATGAGGACTGAGTCCAAGTCTGGTGGCCACTGTCTGCATGGCTGGCAGACAGCGCCGCACGTAGAAGATGCACGTAATTGCGCGGCGGCACTTTGAATGATCGGCGAGTCACAACATCCAGTCAATGGAAAATATTTTTTGTAAGGGAGTAACTGAGGTTGAAAACAAGATGAAGTCAGAGATAGAAAGCAAGTCGAGAAAATGATGAGGTAAGGGTGTGAGGTCAACTGGTTAGATAGTAAGTTAGGAACTTAATTTTTCATGTTGTGCCAGGTAAAAGTGAATATTTGGTGCAGCCAGATAATTTGAATGAATGTGAGAGAGTGATTATAGCAGGCCGTTATGAGCATATTGATGCAGATCAAAATTCTGTGGTGTCACAAGTAAACAAAATTTTTTCCAAGTGTGAAACAGATTTTTGTGTTGATGTTGCTGATGGTTCTATTTGTATTAATGATTAAGTGAATAGCAATGAAGCTGTTAATTGTAGCGTTGGTTGTGATTCACATAAAGACATATCTGATTTTTTTTTCAAAATATAGCAGAAGACTTCCCAGCAATGAAGTTAGATCGAACAGCTGAGAAAAAAACTATATGATATTGTGAAACCAAAGGAGTTAAGATGAAATATGAGTGTATTAACAGAAAATGGTAGAGAATAAATAACACATAAGGTTGGTAATGTTGGAAAAACTTAAGGGTATGGAAGACTTAAATATAGTAGTTAATAAATTGCAGGACAGACATGATACAACAAATGGGAATATCTGGTTTTATAAACCTAAAAATATATACAGTCAGAGGGACTGGGAAGAGTTTGCTTATCTGTGACAGCAGACATGTGTAAATTATTGAAAATCAAATAAATTCAAGTTTGCATGTGAGTTGTTATCCAATGTAAGACAAGATAGTACTTGGAACATAACGTTTAGCAAAATTTTGAATGTAATTTACAAATAAACCCACTTGAGGTGGAAACTAATGTAGCTATAATGCTGTCAATTGCTTATAAAGATAATTTTCAAGACATTCAGAAGGATTTGTTAGAGGAAGAGAAGCTTGAAGAGAATTGATACTAGAATACAACCAGTGATACATGTAAAAAATAGAAGATTTTGAAGCAGAGACTGTTATGAAGGAGGAGGAGGAGGAGGAGGAGATTAGTGTTTAATGTCTTGTCCACAATGATGTCATTAGAGATGGGCTGTTCTGGAGACTGGGAGTCAGGTTTGCAGCATGAGAGCATACACTCAGTTAGTTGAGTCACTGGGAAGAAGATTCGAGGAGCAACGTCCACAATTATGTCATTAGAGATGGGCTGTTCTGGAGACTGGGAGTCAGGTTTGCAGCATGAGAGCATACAATCAGTTAGTTGAGTCACTGGGATGAATATTCAAGGAGCAACATATAAGTCATGTAAGCTAGTGAGATAGCAGATTTTTCCCAACTTTTGGAAAAATTGATGCTGAATGCAATCAGGCATATTTAGTGATCACAGATCTTGAATATGAGTTTTATACTATGTATGGAATAGATGACAAAAGTAAGTGTCATGATTAACCGCAGTAATCGACTGTTTGAATTTGTAGTAGGAAGTAATAGTTTTAAAGTTCCATCTAACAAATTTTATCAGGTAAAGAAATTGTAGGCTCAACCTAACTATACTAATAGCCTACTGGCAATTATGAGCATTAAGATCGTCCTGAGTTATGGAACCAAAAGATAGTTTGCACAGTTGGGTTGGGTTGTTTGGGGAAGGAGACCAGACAGCAAGGTCATCGGTCTCATCGGCTTAGGAAAGGACGGGGAAGGAAGTCGGCCGTGCCCTTTCAAAGGAACCATCCTGGCATTTGCCTGGAGTGATTTAGGAAAATCATGGAAAACCTAAATCAGGATGGCCGGACATGGGATTCAACTGTCATCCTCCTAAATGCGAGTCCAGTGTGCTAGCCACTACGCCACCTCGCTCGGTTTGCACAGTTAATGAGAGGATTATAGAGTTCAAGGGTATAAATAAAGAACAGAAGGAGCAACTCTCTGAATTGTTAGAAACTTACTGTGATGTATTCTCTGAAGATCCAGGGTAGGTCCAGAAACTTAAGGGTATATACTGCAGCAGCTGAGTGTGCAATGAAGTGCCAGAGCTTGTATGGAGTGTGAATGAATTGTGATAGTTAGCATTTTATTCTTTGTATGTGTTTGCTAATTTAAGTTTTATTAATTGATTTTATTTTCTGCATTTGGGAATGTTATCTGAAGAATTTTTTTTTGTGTGTGTGTGTGTGTGGGGGGGGGGGGGGGGGGGGGGGGGGTGTCGGGGATAGCATGAACTGTGCTCATAATTTTAAGGGTGCTAATCATTTGTTTATTCTGTGATGATTAATGTGAAGCAAGAATAAAAAGCAAGGGTTCTATGTGATGGCTGATGAGATATGGGGGCAATATTTGTGTGGATCATGTAGATATAAAATTTGTTTCCTGTTATGTGGAATGAATAATTTTAATAGTTATATGGTCAGTAGCATTTTATCACCTGACTAGTTCTGGCTTTATTAATGACTGCAATAAGCTTATCTGCAAGCACTTATGTAAATTACAATATATTCCTTTATATTTGTTAGGTTGTTAACTGGATAAATTAGATGTATCATCACTTGCATCAATCTTGAGGTCAAATCCTGAACTAAAGCATTCAACTGAGCATTCATCTTTATTTTTTTAGACAACATAGTTGTATGGAGATAAACAGCGATTAATTTACTTATAATCAATTATTCAAAATGACAATCACAACTGCATTATTTATGGCGGCAAAATACATAATGTGATTGTGACTGTCATTTTGAAAAATTGAAGCTGTCTTGAGCAAGAACACTGGAGGCATCACAGGAGGTCCAGTCCAGGCGCTGTGTGGCAAGACAACATACAATTATGACAGTGCATCCAAGAACTGAAAAACAAGTTACGTGGGTATGGTGACAGTGCTTGTATGAAAATTTAAAATGAAGCTTTTTTGTAGGAATCTTTGTTTCTGTGAGGAGTACTTTATAGCTGCTCTCTGCGCTCCCTGAAGAACTTTTTTCCATTGTTTCAAACAGAACTCTTTTTGTAAAATTTATTTGTTTGGGATGGAATATTTATTCCTGTTATAATTGTTTTGATGACTAAACAGTACGTTATGGATAAAAATGCAAATGTACAGAAAAACATAATTTATTTGATAGTCTGCATAAATCATACATACTTCTCATTAAAACTGATTACAGATGCCATTTTCATTGACAAGAGTATTTAAATGTTAGGTTTGTTAGACAGTATACATTATGGTCATAAAGTAAAACTAGTGGTATAAAGCTAATGCTGATCAGACAGACACCTTTCCAAAATATTTTGTAAATAGTTATCATGTGAACTTTTACTATCATTTTTGTTTTGATAGTTTAGTAATTAAGTACTTTCAGATTATTACTATCATCATTACTAATTTTAGTATTACAAGTGTCAATTTGTTCCCTGCAACAAATACAGAATATTTTTATTTTATTTTATTTTTCTTTCACTTCAATGTTTGTGATTTGATGGGCAGCAGCCATCGGTTCAAAAATTTTGCAATTCATTTTATTCATATCAAAATTCTGGGGGTAGCTGTGTCACTATGAGTGACTGCATCCACTACAATATATTAAATAGTTATGTATGTGATCAAAGATATATTTTAAGTTGCAACAGTGTAGCAAATGCAGCCTCTGGTAACTGTCACATGTGATTTCAGGCAGGGGATGCACGTAGTGGCTCCAAGTGCACGGAGTGGACACTTCGTGTTTGGTAGCCAGGAGGGCAACATCTGTTGTATAAGATCACACCCACAAGGTCAATATACATGTTCAATTCATGTGGAGCTCTTATTTCAACCTGTCATGGCTTAAATTCACATATTTCATAGTTCTTATACTTCTAAAATTGTATGAGAACATAATATGTTTCTTTATGGGACTTAGATATCAGCATGGACAGATTCATATACATGTCTAACCTCAACAAGATGTTCCTAATTAATTTGTGTAGTAATGTCTGTTCACATACAGCGGCAGTTAGTTGGATATCAAACTGCTATACATCAGAAGAACATCAATATGAAACGGGTAGTGTGCTACTGCAATCACAGAGGGGGCACTAAGTGGCAGACAGGCACAATGAAAATGACTGCTAGATATTATATATCTGCCAGACTAAGCCCTTCATCAAACAGAGACAAACCAAGAATTTCACACATCAACACAAGCATAACTGACACACACATGGTCATTGTCGTCTACAGGTTCAAAGGCATGACTTCAGTTCTTTATTCAATAAATGGCCATGTGAATAATTTAGGTTGCACAATAACTTAAAAGTCAATGAACACACACATCAGCACCTTGAAGTTGGATCATGAAATGCACACCTTTTTTGGGGAGGATACCCTTTCCTAACTTTATGATGAATCTATCTTCATTTACATGTAATAGCAGTTGACTCATGTCCCTCCCTTCTTGTGTCTCAATGTTTTCCACTATGTCGTCATTGCTGATACCTCTTTCACCCTTTCCTGTTCATACATTAACTATCACCAAATGAATTTTACAGTGATGCAGTTTATGTCAAGTTTGTCCATTAAAATTGCATAGTAAAACTTCACAATAATGACTACTTCTTCAGCATCCACTTGTAATATTAATTAATGATTATGCATCAATATGGAAGGTTGTGTAGACCATGCAGCTTTGATGACTCATGTTCAATCCCCTTCAAAATCTTCCAACAACTTTGTAGCAGTAAACATAGTGCATGAAATTCTCCCTGTACAATTTTTTTAAGCAGTTTAAAGGTTTACATAAAGTTTTCTCTTCATTTGACGCAAAATTTCATACACATGCATTGTGCTTCTGACTACACCATTCATGAAGTCAACTGAACATTTTGTATACTTGCTCACTCTATCAAGCTTTACACTTTCTAATGTTGTCCAAGGATTTTAAAAATGAATACTTAAACATTATGGTAGTATATTTCACGAGCTTCATTCAGTCCTGATCACTGTCTTGGTGGTCACACATAATCAATAGCATGTAAACAGTCCAGTCTACATGTTCAGTTATCTTTCAGGACAGTTCTGTCTTACTGGTGAAGCCAGGTTGGAAAGTGCAAACTTAAGCATAATTTTTGAACCACTTATAACTACACAATGTCTATTTTATGGCATGGAGATAAAAATACAAAACCTGTGAGTTTACTCATTTTTTGTGCGCCATCCATTACAGACAGATCTCAACATGACTCCTGGTTCCTACATGCTGTCTGTAGTTGCCACCTACAGTGATGTATTTTAACTACTTCATCTATGTAGTCAATGTATCAAGCTTCCGGCTTACATAGCATTTTGATTGTACTTTGATATTCAAAATACACTCCTGGAAATTGAAATAAGAACACCGTGAATTCATTGTCCCAGGAAGGGGAAACTTTATTGACACATTCCTGGGGTCAGATACATCACATGATCACACTGACAGAACCACAGGCACATAGACACAGGCAACAGAGCACGCACAATGTCAGCACTAGTACAGTGTATATCCACCTTTCGCAGCAATGCAGGCTGCTATTCTCCCATGGAGACGATCGTAGAGATGCTGGATGTAGTCCTGTGGAACGGCTTGCCATGCCATTTCCACCTGGCACAGCATGATGCCGGGTGTTGGCCCTGTGTGCCTCAGTCGTATGCAGTCCTGATTGTGGCGCTCACCTGCACGGCGCCAAACATGCATACGACCATCATTGGCACCAAGGCAGAAGTGACTCTCATCGCTGAAGATGACACGTCTCCATTCGTCCCTCCATTCACGCCTGTCGCGACACCACTGGAGGCGGGCTGCACGATGTTGGGGCGTGAGCGGAAGACGGCCTAACGGTGTGCGGGACCGTAGCCCAGCTTCATGGAGACGGTTGCGAATGGTCCTCACTGATACCCCAGGAGCAACAGTGTCCCTAATTTGCTGGGAAGTGGCGGTGCGGTCCCCTACGGCACTGCATAGGATCCTACGGTCTTGGCGTGCATCCGTGCGTCGCTGCGGTCCGGTCCCAGGTCGACGGGCACGTGCACCTTCCGCCGACCACTGGCGACAACATCGATGTACTGTGGAGACCTCACGCCCCACGTGTTGAGCAATTCGGCGGTACGTCCACCCGGCCTCCCGCATGCCCACTATACGCCCTCGCTCAAAGTCCGTCAACTGCACATACGGTTCACGTCCACGCTGTCGCGGCATGCTACCAGTGTTAAAGACTGCGATGGAGCTCCGTATGCCACGGCAAACTGGCTGACACTGACGGCGGCGGTGCACAAATGCTGCGCAGCTAGCGCCATTCGACGGCCAACACCGCGATTCCTCGTGTGTCCGCTGTGCCGTGCGTGTGATCATTGCTTGTACAGCCCTCTCGCAGTGTCCGGAGCAAGTATGGTGGGTCTGACACACCTGTGTCAATGTGTTCTTTTTTCCATTTCCAGGAGTGTAGTTACTATTCTCGTCTTGAAGTTCCTCTTGCTTTTATATGGCAATATTCAGAAAAAGTAAGAAATGCAATTGGATGACAATTAAATAAGGGCAGTAGTTTTAAATTAAGCAAGGCCAGCCTTGAGCATGACCAAAGCACAGTGGCAGCCTATGTGGAGGTCCGCTCCTGTCACACAACTGAAGAGTACAAAGAAGCATTGTCACCACGCCAGCAGAGATGCACATCTGGCACCTGCTGAGATGCTACTAAAGGCCCTGGATCAATGCCCAGTGTGATGCTACTACGTTACTCCCACCGTTGCGCCAGATCCATACACAGAGGTGGCAGCTGGAGGCAGGATTTGGGGAGAGGGGGGAGGGAAGGGGTGAGAGGATATAATGACAGCACCCAGCAGATATCACACAATCATCAGGAACGCCTGAAGGTGGCATGAAGTCAGCTTGCTGAAATATCACAAATTTTAGATGATGCCACCCTGCTGAATACCAGTGAACTATTCAAGATTTTTCTACACTGAGAAAACATAAAATCATGAATCTGAAACAATTTTGGAAATTTTTGACATTTATTATTCAGATGTTCCTAATGAGAATGAATATCTGGATGAATCTGTGAATGAAAAGAATGTAAGAATACACTGATTTACAAGTAAAGCCACTATATATTCGATTTTCTCCTTGCCATCAAATAAATGACCAAATTTCTTCCATATTGATGATTCCAAGTCAGTTTCTCACAATAATGTGAAATCATCTCATTTCATTTCATCTTAAATGCAACTATGTCCACAGTGCTCATTTTGTTGACAAATTCTCACCAATGTTTTACTCTGACGCACTTGCCAAGTAGTCAATCACTACAATGTGTTATTTAAAGGCAGCAGAAACTTGGCAACTCACACCTCTCAGGTTCCCAATTGCCAGGGTTGTCATTCAGCTCATGCTTGCAGATTGCAAGACAGATAAGTTCTCAGCAACGCATAGTCACTAGGTGCACATCCCTTGGGTCCAGCTAAAGTGCTCAAAGCCACAAGGTAAGGATGGAAACAGACTTCTGCTTTACCGGGGCCTTGTGAACATTCCAAAAATGCCTGCTGATGTCAGGTTTCCAGATATCATTACAACAGCCATGTGGTGCCGATTCCTGCAATCTAATTCATTCATTTGAAGTGTATCTGAAAGGTTGACAAAGTTGTTTCTTTATGAACACCTTTGGTATCTTCTGTTAGTAATAGGTCTCTTCCATGCTAATCTTTTATTACCACACCTCTATCATTTACAGCACTAGATGAATTTGATTTTGTGTTCTTACTATGAAGCAGTGCATTTTTGATTCCATATCATTTAATGTAAAACAGTGTAGACAAAGTTCTCAGTACTACAGGTTGCCTCTTGTAATGTCAGTGATGAAATTACTACTTTTATCAAGAATATCTCCAGTTTCAACATCCTTAGAAGTAGAAGAATCAACTATACTTGTCTATTCTGCTTCAGTCCCCTCCATATTTGATGCCAGATGAAAACGTTTATCACTAACCTCACATCCAACACAAAAATGTGTACCCATCCAACTTGTCATTGTGATGCTATTTTTCTAAGAATGAGTACAAGTGAGTTTTATGTACTGTCGGATGTCTCCAGTTATGTGTGTGATGACACTGTTTTCATCTGAATACAACAACATATCAAATATTTAAAAAAAGAAAACATCATGTTAAGGACAGTTAAAACTAATTGGTTTCCAATTCAAATAATATATTGAACAAAATTAGCATCCTACACTATGTGATCAAAAGTATCCAGACAGCCCCAAAAACATACGTTTTTCATATTAGGTGCATTGTGCTGCCACATACTGACAGGTACTCCATATCAGCAACCTCAGTAGTCATTAGGTACAGTGCAGAGAGAGCAGAATGGAGCATTCTGCCGAACTCACGGACTTCGAACGTGGTCAGGTGATTGTGTGTCACTTGTGTCATACGTCTGTATGCAGGATTTCCGCACTCCTAAAAATCCCTAGATCCACTGTTTCCGACGTGATACTGAAATGGAAACGTGAAGGGACACGTACAGCACAAAAGCATACAGGCGGACCTCATCTGTCGACTGACAGACTGCCGACATTTGAAGAGGGTCGTAATGTGTAATAGGCATACGTCTATCCAGACCATCACACAGGAATTCCAAACTGCATCGGGATCGTGGCTACTCATAAACCACACATCACACCAGTAAATGCCGAATGACACCTCGCTTGGTGTGAGGAGTGTAAACATTGGATGACTGAACAGTGGAAAAGCATTGTGTGGAGTGATGAATCACAGTACACGATGTGGTGATATGATGGCAGTTTGTGAGTATGGCAAATGCCCAGTGAACATCACCTGCCAGCGTGTGTAGTACCAACAGTAAAATTTGGAGGTGGCGGTATTATGTTGTGGTCATGTTTTTCATGGGGGGGGGGGGGGGGGGGGGGGGGGGGGGGGGGGGGAGAGGGGGGGGGGGGCTTGCACCCCTTCTTGTTTCGTGTGGCACTATCACAGCAAAGGCCTAAATTGATGTTTTAAGCACCTTCTTGCTTCCCACAGTTGAAGAGCAATTGAGTGAAGGCGATTGCCTCTTTCAACATGATCGAGCACCTTTTCATAACTCCCGGCATGTGATGGAGTGGTTACACGACAATAACATCCCTGTAATGGACTGGTCTGCAGGGAGTCCTGACTTGAATCCTATAGAACACCTTTGAGATGTTTTGGAATGCCGACTTTGTGCCAGGCCTCACTGACCGACATTGATACCTCTCCTCAGTGCAGCACTCTGTGAAGAATGGACTGCCATTCCCCAAGAAGCCTTCTAGCACCTGACTGAATGTATGCCTGTGAGAGAGGAAGCTGTCATCAAGGCTAACTGTGAGCCAACATCATATTGAATTCCAGCATTACCAATGGACGGCACCACGAACTTGTAAGTCATTTTAAGCCAGGTGTCCAGATACTTTTGATCACATAGTGTATGTTGAGTTATAGTTCATCTCCATGTTATTAATTTAATTTTTAATATTTCATTTGGCAAAACTGGTCAAAAGTATCTAATGTTTTTTATTCAAATAATGCATAAATATGTATAATTATATCTCATATCTAGACAAGGAAGTTATCAGCAATGAATACCAGTGATAGTTTCTAACTGTTGGGAGGCTATAGTTATTCATGTATTATATAAGCAGCCTGACTGCAAGTGTTGTAGCTTCTTCACATGTGGTAAAAAGCACAACTCCTATGTACAACCAGCTTTGGTACTTCATTGATACATTTACTCAGATCTTCCATTTTATTTAATCTTACATTAACTCCATCAGTACATACTTTCTACAATCACCATTAAAGGAACTAGACCTGCTTTTAAAAAATTCACAATCTTTCTTTAGTGAATTAACTAGTTTTACGTGATGCAAAATGGGCCATACCTGTCAACTTTCCCATCATCCCTTGCCTGTTTCTATTAGCAATTCACTTTATATTTCACAGGGTGATTTAATTCTAAATATACTTACTTTTTCAGGGCAGAAAATTGTATGCTTTTACATTTTTTCTACCACTAATAAAAGAAGTAAAGCTGTCATCAACCCAAAGTTGAAATTCACTAGGCGTGGTCCTCCTGGAGGTGGTATGTCACTGTCCTACTCCAACCTTAGGAACTGATTTACAGGCCAGTTACAGTGGAATCTACGATTTAGCATCTTATTTAAAGACTGGTATAACTTGCCCCTTTTACATATACAAGTCATTGGCGGAGGTCAAATTGTAGGACCGATCAATGACTGAACCCTGGACGTATAGGTTGATTATCTGACACTTACCCATTGAACCACACCTACCTCAACTATGGAAAATTATATGAATGCTATGAAAACTGTAGTAACTATTTTTCAAAGTTACTAACCTTCTGTTACCGTGTCCAAGCTTTCCATCATCTCCTTCTCCCCACGAATACACTTCACCTTCAGCTGACAGTGCAAGGCAGTGCTTTCCACCTGAGTTAACTGCCACCTGAAAAACAACAACGTATTCATTAAATAACAAACAAGTACAGAAAGCAGTACAGTTCAAGGTGAAATACAATTGATGACAGGATTAAATATGTATGCTCTCAGACTAGTTGAGCATTGCTGTTGGTAGAATACTTCAGTTTGTTATTCACTGCTGGGCATTAAAACAGCAATATCATGGATAGCAAATACCTAAGTTTTACTTATTGTGTGTATACATTTGGTAAGAAGAAAACATTATTAAATTTGTAGGTTATCTGGGGTGCACAGGGTGTGAAATTTAGTACACAGAGTTGTCATTCTAGAAGCAACGGCTGTAACCCAGCTGGGCATTGAGCCAAACTGAGCTCAGAAGACAGACACAGGTATGTCATATTTCTGCTTCAACCCTATACCACAATTCATCAACTGTAATTGATGGAGATAACATTATGAATACCTCCAAGACAGGACACAGGCACTGGTCTTAATGCATCAGATGTAAGCAAATACTGTAACTTCCTGGCACACTGAAACTACGTACCAGACCAAGACTGGAACTTGACACCTTTGCCTTTTGCGAGGCAGGATGCAAGTCACTCCCAGATAGCTCAGATGGTAAAAATGTCTCAAAAGGTCAAGGTTCCAATTTCGAGTTTTTGTCAGGCACACAGTTTTAATCTCCCAGAAAATTTTAAATCAGTGCCCACTCCACTGCAGAGTGAAAGATCCATTCACTAAGCCATTACTGACTACATGAACCATAGGTGATCACGTTGTGTACTCTGTGGCACTGCGTACCATCACATCTGGTGCTGGACACGTGATGATGATGAATGCAGTGTGGCAACTTTCATTCTCCTCAGAGCCTCATACATGTAGCAGGATGCTGTACACAGAACCAGGAGTTGTCTGAAAGGTGACACACTGCCACGTCTGCATCCAGTGCTCTCATTGGGCCTACCACTGTTAGCACCCTTTGTCTGCTGTCCTGTTGACAATCCATGGGGCTTCAGATGTCATTGCTCACTTTGTGTTGATACTTTTCTGGCTGAACAAGCCTATACTCGAGGTATGTGACATAGCGGTACAATCCTGCACAGTTATAAAAAAAATGTGTATGTCCTCTCACACACTAGTCATGCACGAGCAACTTAGATCCTGCATGGCACTGGGTATGTCCCACCTGAGAGCAACGATTCCATATTTGCATGACAGTTAAGGGATCCTGACCAATTAAAGTAACAATATCATGGAATGACGAACTATGGCCTTCACAGACGATGATTCACCTCTGTCACAGTCCGCCTGATGGTCAGCATGATGGACTACCGTCCTAAGGGGCCCAAGTTAGATTCCCGGCTGGGTCGAGGATTTTCTCCACTCAGGGACTGGGTGTTGTGTTGTCTTCATCATCATTTCATCCCCATCTGGCACGCACGTCACCCAATGTGGAATCAAATGTAATAAGATCTGCACCAAGGCGGCTGGACCTGCCCCATAAGGGACTTCCCGGCCAATGATGCTAAACTCTCATTTCCATTCACCTCTGTCAAACTCTGACACATGATGGTAGATGTTTCTCCTTCTTACATGAGGCATAACACTATTTTCTCACATGCAACCAACATCTAAATGTGATGCTTACATACAGAATGTCAATAGAATTACCCCTATTTACTCTATTAGGTTGCACTGAAATGCCAGCCATTTGCATATCCAAGCATGTAATACACTTAATGCCAATTTAATGTTTCCTGCATCCCACTTTCATAGTGCTGCAGTTTTAATGGCTATCAGCACACAATCTTAGATAGAAAACCTGACCACTAGCCAGGCACCACCGAGACTAAGTCCGAGTCTTTCACTTATGACAGCTAATAAAACTGGCCACCCTTCAGTAATCTAAGTATCGCTATACATATGATTTGGCAACATTTTAGGATATGGAAGTGTCTGGAGAAAGTGTTGTCTTGTTCTAGAGGTGTACCAGGGCTGTATCAGTACATGGTCTTGTGGTAAACATCGTGCACTGTAGACACAAAGTCACAAGTTCAAGTCCACTCCTAACTCTACTTATTAAACAGAATTTCAGCTGTCTGCTAAAGTTATCTGTCTGACAGAACCTCTAAGATAATTCACTTCACCTTCTAATCTACCAGTAATAGCAAAAAAGTCCAGTAACAATTCTGCAAAACAGCTGATGACTGTGTCATGACCAGAACAGTTGACACTCATGTGTTCCCTCAGCCTACATTGGCCACCAGCTACAGGCCACAGGCAGCCCGCCATCAGCAACCTCACATCAAGGACTGTCCAACCAGGTGACTGCAGTGTGGAGCTGCGAGTGTATTTAACAACTGTCACTTCTTTTTGTTTTAAGTTCTAGTATTTATCTTGCCATTACATAATGGATTTTGTATATACTGCATATTTGCTTGATAATCATCAGTTTGCTCATTGAACATACCAAAGCAATATTGTTACTGGTGTAAAGTTATGATGTTAACCTCTTAAGAAGAAAATAATGGCTGAGCCCTAACAAAAGACATACTTGAACAAAGGGCAGTGTCCCTTTCCAAGGGACTTTAAAAATGGTGTAAAATGTCGGAAATGTAAAATATGGAAAATAATGTTTTAAGCAATAAAAGTTACGTATAGAATCCCCATTGCTGTTTTACAGTTTGTGTATGATATATGTACATAACAGTCATCAAAATGTGTGTCAGGGACTTGTTATTATCTAATAAAGGTTTATTATCTAATAAAAACCGATGATGTAACTGGAACTGGTAACTGTCTGGGAAGCAGAAATGTTACACTTAATTTCATACATCATAATTGATGTTTTTGGAAAGCCTGCAGCTCGCATTCTTTATTTAAATAATGAAACACTGCACCACTTATGTATTTTTTCACGCTTAGCACAATGCATTTTGAGAACTTATTCTTGTTGCCAAGTGCAAATAATTACATAAGCATTTTGTGTGATGTTTACACATGTGGCAGTTATGTAGAAAACCACACACATGAAACTATCACTCACAATGTTTGTGAAACATCACAAAAAAATACTCAGTAAATATTGCACTTGACAATGAGAAGCAAGATGTATGAGCAAGATGTATGAAACAGGCGAAATACCCTCAGACTTCAAGAAGAATATAATAATTCCAATCCCAAAGAAAGCAGGTGTTGACAGATGTGAAAATTACCGAACAATCAGTTTAATAAGCCACAGTTGCAAAATACTAACACGAATTCTTTACAGACGAATGGAAAAACTAGTAGAAGCCAACCTGGGGGAAGATCAGTTTGGATTCCGTAGAAATACTGGGACACGTGAGGCAATACTGACCTTACGACTTACCTTAGAAGAAAGATTAAGGAAAGGCAAACCTACGTTTCTAGCATTTGTAGACTTAGAGAAAGCTTTTGACAATGTTGACTGGAATACTCTCTTTCAAATTCTAAAGGTGGCAGGGGTAAAATACAGGGAGCAAAAAGCTATTTACAATTTGTACAGAAACCAGATGGCAGTTATAAGAGTCGAGGGACATGAAAGGGAAGCAGTTGTTGGGAAGGGAGTAAGACAGGGTTGTAGTCTCTCCCCGATGTTATTCAATCTGTATATTGAGCAAGCAGTAAAGGAAACAAAAGAAAAATTTGGAGTAGGTATTAAAATCCATGGAGAAGAAATAAAAACTTTGAGGTTCGCCGATGACATTGTAATTCTGTCAGAGACAGCAAAGGACTTGGAAGAACAGTTGAATGGAATGGACAGTGTGTTGAAAGGAGGATATAAGATGAACACCAACAAAAGCAAAACGAGGATAATGGAATGTAGTAGAATTAAGGCGGGTGATGCTGAGGGAATTAGATTAGGAAATGAGACACTTAAAGTAGTAAAGGAGTTTTGCTATTTGGGGAGCAAAATAACTGATGATGGTCGAAGTAGAGAGGATATAAAATGTAGACTGGCAATGGCAAGGAAAGCGCTTCTGCAGAAGAGAAATTTGTTAACATCGAGTATAGATTTAAGTGTCAGGAAGTCATTTCTGAAAGTATTTGTATGGAGTGTAGCCATGTATGGAAGTGAAACATGGACGGTAAATAGTTTGGACAAGAAGAGAATAGAAGCTTTCGAAATGTGGTGCTACAGAAGAATGCTGAAGATTAGATGGGTAGATCACATAACTAATGAGGAAGTATTGAATAGGATTGGGGAGAAGAGAAGTTTGTGGCACAACTTGACCAGAAGAAGGTATCGGTTGGTAGGACATGTTCTGAGGCATCAAGGGATCACCAATTTAGTATTGGAGGGCAGCGTGGAGGGTAAAAATCGTAGGGGGAGACCAAGAGATGAATACACTAAGCAGATTCAGAAGGATGTAGGTTGCAGTAGGTACTGGGAGATGAAGATGCTTGCACAGGATAGAGTAGCATGGAGAGCTGCATCAAACCAGTCTCAGGACTGAAGACCACAACAACAACAACATGAGAATAAATTCTTGAAAGCTAAGCATGAAAAAGTACGTAACTAGTGCTGTGTTTAAATAAAAAAAATATGATGCTTTGAGCAATGCAAAGTGAGCAAAGTGGCCAACTATCGCTACAAGTGGCCAAAACATGAAACACACTACATATAGTTTGACAAATGTGTTACAATGATCACAAAAATCACAAAGCTGTGAATGTACAGTAGACAGTTTGGAAATGGTTGTGATGGTCATGATACCTGTATTCGAACAAACCTAGTTACTCCCACCATCCATCATGCCAAGTAGAGCTTGGCAGCATGTAATGGAACTGGGAGATGTGTTATTTTCTACTAGATTTGTCAATAACAAATCTAATGAGGGAGTTTGTAAATGTTTTCTTATATTTTTGTCAGAATATTTTTCGTGAATTGTAATTTGCCTTATTTTATGCTAATTTGCTTATATGTTCGAGAGTGACAGCATATTGATAAATATTAGTAGATGTGACGAAGAATATCAAAGAGACTGGTTACGAGTGGAAGCTTGTGTGTTGTGTGAAATGTCTTTGACACTGGAGTCGTCTTTGACCGTAGTCAGTTGGCAGTGAACACTCGGTGTGTGATGGTGGAACAATGTACAGGTCCCCGTTATAATAATTTACAGCAAAAATTAGTTATTCTACTACTTTTTTATATAAACATCAAGAAGGAAGCACATTCGAAAAAATGGTATTTGAAGCACCAAAAATGAGGCAAACACATTGAACAAGGACATTTCCGCAGCCAACGAAACAGCATTATGGAATTATACTTTCACTAGACGACTGAAGCCAACACAAAAAAGTCAAATATCATCTTATAAAAATCCACGGAAAAGTGAGTATTGTCACGAAATATGCTAAATTCAAGTATATAAAAATAGTGAGCATATTTCAAGCAGCACGAGATATGGCACAAATCATTCTGACTTTTACCCATTTCCCAGTTCAGATGTACTGAGTAGAGCACCCTGGTGTCAAGAAACTTAACCACATAAAATTTGTAAACATACATGGTGGCCAATGCACCATTGTATGTCAATTACATTAGTTTTTTTCTCCACAAATATTTTTTTATGACGCGTAAAATGATAACACAAAATTGGGTGAGAATTAACGTTGTGAACATAGGAAATATGATGAGAGTAAATAAATAAATAAATAAATAAATAAAATGTAAATGGCACAAAAACATTAATTCTGGGAAGGTAAAAATGGAGTCATACTGTATTTTGCATCTGGCAGCTCAAAGAGGGTGTTGTGCACTATGAACTTCTCGCCAGGAGTGTGTCCACGGCCATAGGGTAAGAAAAATGACTGACAGAACTGCATAACGTGTTCTTACAACATGATAACTCACTCTACTGATTTCAAAAACAAAACTATGCATAAGTTTGTTTGGGAAGTCATCCATCATGCACTTATTATTCTGATCTTATCCCCTCAAATGTTTACCTTTCACGCTCCTTATCAAACAACGTTCAAGCAAATTTATTTCTGGATGAAAATGTAATTTACTAGGAACCAGTAGGTTTCTACATGTGTGGAATCCATAAACTACCTGACCATTATCAAACTGTTTTATAGAATGTGAAATAATATATTGTTTATGATTAATTTCCCTCTGATGTTAATTGTTGTGTTCAAGAAACTAATGGACAGAGCTATTAAAATATGCACTGTACTAATAGAAATTACATACAACTTACCTTGATAACTATACAACAAAAGTCTATTTTAACAAGAGTGTACCTATATTGGAACAAATTAGTACAATACTACTCATTTTGGACTTCAAAATAGTCTATGTTTCCTTGCTGTCTTGTGTCACATCCAAATGCTATGGAAATGTAACAAAAACTGACTAATCAAATTAAACAACAAAATAAACACAAAGAAAAAATGAACAACTTCAGCAAAACTTTTATACTGCAGCATATAACATTCCCACCATGAAACTTTAGAAGTATCTTGGTTGTTTGAAACATGGATTGCAGGATATCAAAAGGGACATTTTGAAATCAATGAGTTGAGGCTCAAAGGCAATGTGACTACTGTCCTCAAGTCTGGGCACCTCCTGTTTCAGAATAATTTGGATGTAAATCTGCAAATTGGTGGCATACCTCTGCTAATTCACAACAGCAGGGAACACCTTATCACCAAGACCATGTCTGCCTCAAAAAGAGTGAACTACATGATCCTTAAGTTAAATGCTAAGACTAGGCATCAAACCATTCACGTCTAGCACTGGATTTCACCTCAACTGATGAAGAACTAGAATAGTTCTATAACAATCTGCCAACAGAAGAAAGTTCTTAAACTAGCATATTTTCCTTAATACATGGTGATTTTAATAGCAAGAAAATCTGTAAAGCAAGTGGGCATTGACAGCCCTGACAGCACTCTTAAGAATTAAATAGTCTACATCCTTACACTGAACAGCTGAATGTGCTCAGCTGTATCAGTCATAAATTGCTTCTACACACGTAGTGCCTACAGACTACTAATAACCAGCATCTATATTAACACCCAACTCAAGAAAAAAGATATGATGGAAAAGGAAGATCTGAACGAAAATAAAAGAGCTGAAAGAGAAATGGAGTTCAGCCAATGCACAGACAAGAAGTTACCTACAGAAAAGTTAAGAGGAAAGAAACTGAATGAACTCTTGACAGAAATTACCTGCATTATTCAAACAGCAATAAAGAAAGTTAGTGCACCCCAAAAACAGAAATCTTTGAATCAACCTTGAAACAGAACAGCTTATAGAAGGAAGATGAAACACTGACAGAGATGCACCCAAATTCAGAGATCTCAACAAAAAAATAAAGAAGGCAAACAGAAAAGCTCAGTGAATGCAAAACACAAGACTGATTGAGGAGACCATCAAAATTAATGTAAACATGAGAGTCATTCTAGTCAGTCAAAAGAAAAGCTTATCATCCACAGAATTTGCAATGGTTGAGAAGTTGTTACTGAAAGATACCAACATTCACAGTCTATCACTGTCAAGCCAAAGTGTGAATTATGAATCACAAAAATTTGTTATGAAGTGAGTCAGAACTGGAACTTCTCGATAAAAATGAACTGGAAACTGCTCTGAAACAACTCAAGAATTGTAAGGTGGCAGGAGAAGTTCCGATCACACCTAATTGTATTAAATAAATGTCTCGAGGAAGGGAAGATTCAAAGAGACATGGAAAAATGTGTTATTGAAAATGCAACTCCAACAATCCAATAGAGCAAGAACAATAGTGGAGAGTGTTGAAGTGCACATCATCATCAGAATATATACTTGAGTACACAATATTACACAATGTGGATGCAATACTTGTTCAAAAAGAAATTTTTAGGACACTCTGAAATAAGTACAGGTGTACTTGGAACACAATAGTACGCAGTCTGGATATAAGGCTGCTACAAAGTTAAATTGCTAGGCTCCTTGAAATAAGACCACTGTGAACATTTGTTTCACTTGGGGTGCTAAATAAACAGTACAAATTGTAACACAAAATGAAATGTGCAACAGTATACAGGGTATCTGATTCGAGAAGGAGCATGGAATGATATATGTTGTTCACACATAATTCACTCCACTTTTTGTCCTCTCACCATGGAGAGCATTAATTAAATGAATGCTGTAGCTCATTTGTAGAGAAGCATCAATGGGTAAAATGTGCTTCCTTTAAAGCCTGGCATTAAAGTCTTCCCTCTGTTGAAAGTGCCAAAACCTACACATCCAAGGCAATGTGAACAGGGATTCAAGAGTGTTATCTATTTTTTGAACGCTGATAAAAGATAAACAATAACAGTGACAATTAATTAATTGTCTTGTAGATTTTGTAACAGCATGAATCAACTAGACCTCATACCTAGTTTGAAAGGTACGAAGAGTCTTTTCATAGTAATATTTTGTGGTATAATCCCAAACACAAGATATCTGAAATATTCACATAAAACAATTTTGATTTTTTTCCCTTGTCAATGTAGTGGAAGACCATACTGCTGCTAGTAAGATATTACTTGCAATGATCATAGAGTCATAAATAAAAACACATTTGCTATAAACACATTGTTCTAATAATGAGTCAAAATGGAAAAAAAAGCAACCTTGAGTTCCAGAATGCTAATAATTCTAATCCTGCATAACTGATGCTAAAATAACATAAAAAATTGCACAGCTTAACCAAAATCTGTGAAATATCTATAAAATAAACACATTCACATAGTACACTATACTTATACCTTTTTTATAAAAACATGTTGGATAGATTCAAGAAGTGTAGGAGTTGTTACGGAATCTGTCCCACCAATTCCCAATCTGCCACCAGCACCATAGCCTGCACATGAAGAAGACAAAGAAAGCGTAAGAGCTTTTTTTTTTTCCAGATAATGCAAAATTTAAAATTTAGAATATATCAATAATGGGCAGCTTTCAAAACAAGACAATGCCACTTGATAACAAAAATTAAATCCGAAAACCACTATATTAGGTATATATATTTTGTGGCATATTACTATAGCATAGGAAATAACTAATTTAACAACAAATGTATAACAAATGATTAAATTAATTATGAACCTCCACCAGAATAAAAGTAGCAAGCTTCCTGAGGGGTCCGGACAAGTGCAGAGGGTGGCATTACTTGCCATTGGGAGCTCCAATGTTAGGCAGGTGATGGAGCCCCTCAGGGATAGGGCAGCTAAGGATGGGAAGAACGCCAATGTGCACTCCGTGTGCATACCGGGGGGAGTCATCCAAGATGTGGAAAGGGTCCTTCCAGATGCCATGAAGGGTACAGGGTGCAGCCAACTGCAGGTGGTGGCTCATGTCGGCACTAATGATGTGAGTCGCCATGGATTGGAAGAGATTCTCTCTGGTTTCAGGCGACTATCTGAGTTGGTGAAGACTGCCAGTCTTGCTAGCGAGATGAAGGCAGAGCATCATCGACAGGACCAATTACAGACCTTTGGTACAGAGCCGAGTGGAGGGTCTGAATCAAAGGCTTAGATGGTTCTGCGACTGTGTGGCTGCAGATTCCTCGACTTGCGCTATAGGGTGGTGGAGTTTCAGGTTCAGCTAAATAGGTCAGGTGTCCACTACACACAGAAGGCAGCTACACGTGTAGCAGGGGCTGTGTGGTGTGGACTGGGTGGTTTTTTAGGTTAGATAGTCTTGGGAAATATCAAAAAGGGCTCCAGTCTCAAAGGGTACAGGGCAAAGAAATGACGAGAATCAACCAAGCAACAGTTGGTATTGTAGTTGTAAATTTTCGTAGCTGTGTTGGAAAAGTACCAGAGCTTGAAGTGCTGATAGAAAGCACTGAAATCATTATAGGAACAGAAAGCTGGCTACAGCCGGAGATAAATTCTGCCAAAAGTTTTACAGAGGTACAAACCATGTTCAGAAAGGATAGATTAAATAAAGTAGGTGGTGGTGTGTTTGTGTCTGTTGGTAGCAGTTTATCTTGTAGTGAAGTTGAAATAGATAGTTGCTGCGAATTACTATGGGTAGAGGTTATACTCAACAGCCGTACCAAAATAATAATTGGCTCCTTCTACCGACCCCCCAACTCAGATGATATAATAGCTGAACACTTCAAAGATAACTTGAATCTCATTACAAATCAATACCCCACTCATACAGTTATAATTGGTGGACACTTCAATCTACCCTCAATCTGTTGGCAAAAATATATGTTCAAAGCCAGTGGTAGACAGAAAACATCTTCCGAAATTGTGCTAAATGCTTTCTCTGAGAATTAATTTGAACAACTAGTTCATGAGCCCACATGAATTGTAAATGGTTGCAAAAACACACTTGATCTCTTAGCCACAAATAATCCTGATTTAATAGAGAGCGTCATGATGGATACGGGGATTAGTGAAAACAAGGTCATTGTAGCGAGGCAAAAACCATATCAACCAAAACCACACAAAATATATCTATTTAAAGCAGCAGATAAAAATTCACTTGATGCCTTCCGAAGAAAGAGCCTCCATTCCTTCCAAGCTAGTTATGTAAGTGTAGACCAATTAGATAGATTCATACCGCATAAGTTAATAAGAGACGGGACTGATCCACCATAGTACACAAAACATGCCAGAACCCTGTTGCAGAAGCAATGAAAAAAGCAAGCCAAATTCAGAAGAATGCAAAATCCCCAAGACAGGCTAAGTTCCACGGAAGCTCGAAATTTAATGCAGACATCAATGAGAGGTACTTTTATTAGTTTCTGCAATGAAATATTGTCTCAAAATATGGTAGAAAACCCAAAGAGATTCTGGCTGTATGTAAAGTACACCAGTGGCAAAAAACAGTCAATACTGTCACTGTGCGATAGTGATGGAAATGTTACTGATGATGGGGCCACTAAAGCGGAATTACTAAATACAGTTTTCTGTGATTCCTTCATGAAAGAAGATAAAGTAAATATTCCAGAATTAAAAACCAGAACAGCTCTTAGCATGAGTGACATACAAGTAGATATCTGAGATGTTGCAAAACAGCTCAAATCACTTAAGAAAGGCAAGTCTTCTCGTCCAGATGGTATACCAATCAGGTTCCTCTCAGAGTATGCAGACACAATAGCGCCTTTCTTAGCAATCTTATACAACCACTCACTTGGTGCAAGATCTGTTCTTTAAGACTGCAAAGTAGCACAGGTCACACCAATATTCAAGAAAGGAAATAGTAGTAACCCATTGAATTACATACCCATATCACTGATCTCTATTTGCAGTAGGATTTTGGAGCATATAGTGTACTCGAACATTATGAATCAACTTGAAGAAAATGACTTATTGATACATAACCAACTCGGGTTCAGATAATATTGTTCTTGTGCAACACAGCTAGCTCTTTCTTCCCACGAAGAAATGAGTGCTGTCGACAAGGGATCTCAGATCAATTCCATTTTCCTAGATTTCCAGAAGGCTTTTGATACTGTTCTTCACAAGCAACTATTAATCAAATTGCATGCATATGGAGCATCGTCTCAGTTGTGTGACTGGATTCATGATTTCCTCTCAGAGAAGTCACAGCTTGTAGTGATAGACGCTAAATCATCGAGTAGAACAGAAGTGAAATCTGGTGTTCCGCAAGGTAGTGTCATAGGCCCTCTGCTGTTCCTGATTTATATAAATGATCTAGGTGATAATCTGAGTAGCCCCCTTAGATTGTTTGCAGATTATGTTGTAATTTACCGTCAAGTAAAATCATCATATGATCAATTCCAATTACAAAATCATCTAGAGAGAATTTCTGTATGGTCTGAAAAGTGGCAATTAGCACTAAACAAAGAAAAGTATGAGGTCATCCACATGGGTAGTAAAAGAAATCTGATAAATTTTGGGTATACGATAAATCACACAAATCTAAGGGCTGTCAATTTGACTAAATACCTAGGAATTACAATCACGAGCAACTGAAATTGGATGGACCAAATATATAATACTGTGGGGAAGGTGAAACAAAGACTGCACTTTGTTGGCAGAACACTTAGGAGATGTGACAAACCCACTAAAGAGATAGCCTACATTAAACTTGTCCATCCTCTGCTGGAATATTGCTGTGCAGTATGGGATCCTTACCAGGTAAGATTGATGGAGGACATCAAAAAAGTGCAAAGAAAGGCAGCTCGTTTCATGTTATCGCACAATAATTGTGAGAGTGTCACTGGTATGAGACGCGAGTAGGGTGGCAGTCGCTGAAACAAAGGCGGTTTTCTTTGCGGCGAGATCTATTTATGAAATTTCAATCACTAACTTTCTCTTCCAAATCATCATCATCATCATCATCATCATCATTTAAGACTGATTATGCCTTTCAGCGTTCAGTCTGGAGCATAGCCCCCCTTATACAGTTCCTCCATGATCCCCTATTCAGTGCTAACATTGGTGCCTCTTCTGATGTTAAACCTATTACTTCAAAATCATTCTTAACCGAATCCAGGTACCTTCTCCTCAGTCTGCCCCGACTCCTCCTACCCTCTACTGCTGAATCCATGAGTCTCTTGGGTAACCTTGCTTCTCCCATGCGTGTAACATGACCCCACCATCGAAGCCTGTTCGCCCTGACTGCTACATCTATTGAGTTCATTCCCAGTTTTTCTTTGATTTCCTCATTGTGGACACCCTCCTGCCATTGTTCCCATCTACTAGTACCTGCAATCATCCTAGCTACTTTCATATCCGTAACCTCACCTTGTTGATAAGGTAACCTGAATCCACCCAGCTTTCGCTCCCATACAACAAAGTTGCTCGAAAGATTGAATGGTGCACAGATAACTTAGTCTTGGTACTGACTTCCTTCTTGCAGAAGAGAGTAGATCGTAGCTGAGCGCTCACTGCATTAGCTTTGCTACACCTCGCTTCCAGTTCTTTCACTATGTTGCCATCCTGTGAGAATATGCATCCTAAGTACTTGAAACCGTCCACCTGTTCTAACTTTGTTCCTCCTATTTGGCACTCAATCCGTTTATATCTCTTTCCCACTGACATTACTTTCGTTTTGGAGATGCTTATCTTCATACCATAGTCCTTACATTTCTGATCTAGCTCTGAAATATTACTTTGCAAACTTTCAATCGAATCTGCCATCACAACTAAGTCATCCGCATATGCAAGACTGCTTATTTTGTGTTCACATATCTCAATCTCACCAAGCCAGTCTATTGTTTTCAACATATGATCCATAAATAATATGAACAACAGTGGGGACAGGTTGCAGCCTTGTCTTACCCCTGAAACTACTCTGAACCATGAACTCACTTTACCGTCAACTCTAACTGCTGCCTGACTATCCATGTAAAGACCTTTAATTGCTTGCAAAAGTTTGCTTCCTATTCCATAATCTTGTAGAACAGACAATAACTTCCTCCTAGGAACCCGGTCATATGCCTTTTCTAGATCTATAAAGCATAGATACAATTCCCTGTTCCACTCATAACACTTCTCCATTATTTGCCGTAAGCTAAAGATCTGGTCCTGACAACCTCTAAGAGGCCTAAACCCACACTGATTTTCATCCAATTGGTCCTCAACTAATACTCGCACTTTCCTTTCAACAATACCTGAGAAGATTTTACCCACAACGCTGATTAAAGAGATACCTCTGTAGTTGTTACAATCTTTTCTGTTTCCATGTTTAAAGATTGGTGTGATTACTGCTTTTGTCCAGTCTGATGGAACCTGTCCCGACTCCCAGGCCATTTCAATTATCCTGTGTAGCCATTTAAGACCTGACATTCCACTGTATTTGATGAGTTCCGACTTAATTTCATCCACCCCAGCCGCTTTATTGCACTGCAATCTATTGACCATTTTTTCCACTTCCTCAAATGTGATCCTATTTCCATCATCATTCCTATCCCATTCTACCTCGAAATCTGAAACATTACTGATCGCATTTTCACCTACATTGAGCAACTCTTCAAAATGTTCCCTCCATCTGCCCAAGGCATCCACAGGATTCACCAGCAGTTTTCCTGACCTGTCCAAAATACTTGTCATTTCCTTCTTACCTCCCTTTCAAAGACTGCTAATTACACTCCAGAATGGTTTTCCAGCAGCTTGACCCATAGTCTCCAACCTGTTTCCAAAGTCTTCCCACGATTTCTTCTTGGATGCTGCAATTATCTGTTTGGCTTTGTTTCTTTCTTCAACATAACTTTCTCTGTCTACCTGGGTTCTGGTATGTAGCCATTTTTGATATGCCTTCTTTTTCCTTTTACAGGCTGCCTTGACTGTATCATTCCACCAAGCTGTTTGCTTCATCCTACTTTTACACACTACTGTTCCACAACATTCTTTAGCCACTTCTAGTACTGTGTCCCTGTACCTTGTCCATTCCTTTTCCAATGACTGTAATTGACTACATTCAACTAACTGGTACCTTTCTGAAACCTTTGCGAATGCATAAATATTTTGTTGACACCCACCGACATAGAGAGAAATGATCATCATCATAAAATAAGAGAAACCAGAGCTCGAACGGAAAGATTTAGGTGTTCCTTTTTCCCAGGCCCCATTCGAGAGTGGAATGGTAGAGAAGTAGTACGAAAATGGTTCGATGAACCCTCTGCCAGGCACTTAAGTGTGAATTGCAGAGTAACCATATAGATGTAGATATAGAAGCTGGTTGCCCTTGCATGGTAGCCATACAGCAGGATCCTTCTGTATAAATGGATCTATGTAAGAGGGATTTCAGATTTTGCTTTTCATTTTGGTACCCTCCAGTAGTTATCACACATGAGGATAGATTCTTGGGGTTCCCTGAAAGATCTTCACAACAGTTTGCTTATGGCACTTAATGAAGGCATAATGCACGAGTTTCTTTCAATTCGATTTAGCCTATGGAGATAACAGAAGCAGAGAATGTATGTGAGATAAACCTCTTATTACACAGTTTACCTGAGGGTAGCTGAAGTAGTAGCTCTAGCACTGAACTGAATGTTTGATCAACAGACTGTTTAACTTATTCCTGACAACCACAGATGGTGCCTTTCCATGTAAGCACAGGGTGTGTTGCTGGTTATGTATACAGAAAAGAGTTAATGTAAAAAAATACATCTTAAAACTATCGTTTTTGAATAGTGTTGATATTCAAGCATCATCAGATACATAAATATTATCAACATGAGAGGGTGGTTTGTTGGCATCAAACATCTACTGATGTGAGTGATGATGGGACATCTGCAAACACTATGACTGTATGGAATAGAGTTCTTGGTGTGAGTGCTGAAGAAGAGAGAGTGGGTTTTAGAGTGGATTTAATCTAGATATAGGCTAATATGAGGCTCTCTGAGAGGACATCGTAAAGAAAGGTAGCTCACTGGACAAAGGAGGAAGAGATGAAGGAAAGTATGGGCAAATATGCGGTTTTTGTTGCATACTCATGTGGGTTTACACAATCAAACTTTCATAAACATAAGTTTATTGGGCTCAGGATTTTGGACAGGTGAAAAGGACTTATCAAGAGGTCCTTAAATAGGTAAGAGTAACAAAGTGTCACAAATCACACGGTGAAGAGAAAGGAAGATTAGGTTTTAAGTCTTGCTTATGATTAGATCAGTTAGTGACATAGCACAAGCCTGAAATGGGTGAAGATGAGGAGAGTAGAGATAATTTAAGGAAATTCTCATTCAGTCTCTCCCCCCCCCCCCCCCCCCCCCCCATCCGCACATAATTTTCAGATTATCTCATGCTGTTTTGTAGCTTGCACTCATCGTGACAATGATTTACACAAACCAACAAAATAGTAAAAAAATGATATAAACGGTTTATTATTTGCAACCACGTAGGATCTATAATGCTGCAGCAAGACCACAGTGGTACAATAGTCTTCGGCTACAAGAATTCAATCACTAAGTACAACGTGGAAGATTAATGTTATTTCTTCAATCCATAACTAAAGAACTCTTTCTATTAGTGTCACCTGACTTTCACTTTAAAACGTGAAACACCATAGCTCTGTGACAGTCTATCGCCCATACCACTGGATGTATCTGATCCTGAATGACAAGTACAGTCACTGGGGCAGCAGTTCAGCCCCTGATAATAATCATAGTTAGAATATACTGAAATTGCTGCCAAATCAGAACAGATCTGCTTTCCTGGTGCTTTCTGAAATAACAGTTGTTAGTATAATGCATTCTTTAAGTAAAAATGTATTCTGTTGTTAAAAATAATTTCAAAGATGACTCATCAGTAGGGACTTGAAATGTAGCATCTATTTTTGGCAAAATTTGCAACTAGTTTTTTAATTTTCATTTTTTTTAAACTAGATGTGCAAATTTAAAAGGTTGTCACACTACAGGTCTCAGAACAAAGCCTTAGTGCTTTGAAATTGACTGTTAAAAAAAGTGGTGATTGAGGAGCTTTTTGACTTCGTTTGCTTTTGGAAAAACTTCAACAGATTTTTCTCCCCCAAAATGGTCTTTGCTTGTTTTCATCTTTTGGCTCTATTTAAGCTTTCAACAAATGATTGCCTCTCTTGAGAAGAAGCACAATTTTCTCGCCAGTGAACAGAGTGCCTCTCTGATAGAAGGTGTTTCTTGACATTATTTTTCTTTTTCCAACCAATTTGATAATTACAAAATCTGCACAGGACATTGATTTCACCCTTAGGTGGGGATTCATTTCCATTCATCTTCTATTTAATAATGCTACAGACTGAACCAGCAGGATACATACTGTAATAATAGAAGTGAAAATAATCTATTCACATGTAAGGGGAAGACTTTCAGTGTGGTCGAAATGGATAGACAGGTTTTGTTTTCTGGTCACTGTAGTGCATACCCTATAAACTGGCAGCCAGCTGTGAGCATGAACAAATTAGTGTTATGACCACTGCAGGATGAGGAGTGGTATTGGGAAACAAGCCCCACTTCCCTCATGCAGAGTAGCCAACATACACCAGTATTCTGTTTTTCTGTGAGAGTATAGTTGATACATGGTCACAGCGATCACCATTCCCTTCTAGTGTTATGAGGCTCATTTTAGAACTCAATGACACACTATGAGTTATTTCTTCACTCATTTCTACATCTACATCTACATCGATACTCCGCAAGCCACCTGACGGTGTGTGGCGGAGGGTACCGTGAGTACCTCTATCGGTTCTCCCTTCTATTCCAGTCTCGTATTGTTCATGGAAAGAAGGATTGTCGGTATGCTTCTGTGTGGGCTCTAATCTCTCTGATTTTATCCTCATGGTCTCTTCATGAGATATACGTAGGAGGGAGAAATATACTGCTTGACTCTTCAGTGAAGGTATGTTCTCGAAACTTTAACAAAATCCCGTACCGAGCTACTGAGCGTCTCTCCTGCAGAGTCTTCCACTGGAGTTTATCTATCATCTCCGTAACACTTTCGCGATTACTGAATGATCCTCTAACGAAGCGCGCTGCTCTACGTTGGATCTTCTCTATCTCTTCTATCAACCCTATCTGGTACGGATCCCACACTGCTGAGCAGTATTCAAGCAGTGGGCGAACAAGTGTACTGTAACCTACAACCTTCGTTTTCAGATTGCATTTCCTTAGGATTTCAAAACAACAAACGATGCACAACATAAAGAATTCAGTAATGGCTACCATGCTATTGCTTGTTGAGGTCGACAGGGTCATGAGTATGGCGGTTCAGGTCCAGGCTCTACTGGTGTTTGATGCAACCACAGTTCAAAAAACCCACCACCTAAAACTCTGATGTGAAAAGTGTCCACGCTATACCAACTTTTGAACTTTAGGTAGCAGACAAATAACGTGTTTCTTTGTTCTTGAATGCTATGTCCAACAGCTGAGTCCATTGCATTATGCGGAGTGTATCTTACGCAGACTATTCAGCCGTTCACAAATGGCATGGCACTGAGCATCACGTGCACTGATACATGTTGTGTTAGTGCACTTTCTATTTTGTAAAGACATTCTTCAGCACATTATCTTTCCACAATGAGTTTTTCATAGATAACACACAATATTAGTAACTGACTATTGGTTACATTTATGATATTTATACGCAGGAAATGAAGCCCTATCTCTATAAAATAGTTCATGTAGATACAATTTTCTATGAAATAGCATTTATAAGGTAATTTCATGTTCTCACTTTCTAAGACAGGATTTGCATCTAAATTTGCATCTATCACAAATGTGAATTTTTCAGGACCCTACTCATCAGGCTATACATTGTCTTCAGTAAAAGGATTTAGATACTAAAACCATGCAACACATGCTGAACTTGCAAAACTATATGAAGATGTGATCCTGCAGCTACGAAGAATAAAATTAGAATGAAATCTAGACCATTAGCTGCTTACAGATGTTGATAAATATCAACGGGGACAGATGAAAAGCCTTGTCTATCTATATGAAGATGGTATCTGTTCTTCCGGACATGTCAGAAAGAACAGACATCATCTTCATATAGATAAGGCTTACCGACCAATAATCTTCTTCAGTGTGGATGCACTCACATTGCTCAAACACTTATGGGAATCGGTAGATTGACTGCCATGAGTAATGAGTATAGTGAGCATGGGCACTACAAATGTAGTGTATGGACAGGAAGTTGGAAGTGTGGGTCTCACAGGGAGCATGCCAGAGATAAGTCCCTGGAGTCACACTATCCTCTGTGTTCTCAGTGGCCCAGTCGGATAGAGCACCTGCCATGTAAGCAGGAGATCCTGGGTTCGAGTCCCGGCTGGGGCATACATTTTCAGCTATCCCCATTGATATTTTTCAATGATTGTAAGCAGCTAATGGTCTAGATTTCAATGAAATTTCATTCTTCATACTTGCAAGATCACCAATGGTATCTGTTGTTTTGGACATGTTTGAACGAACAGATACCATTTTCATATAGATAAGGCTTACCGGCAACTGATCTTCTTCAGTGCGGATGCACTCACACTGCTCAAACTCTTACGGGAATCAGTAGATTGACTGCCGTGAGTAACGAGTACAGTGGGCAGGGGTACTACAAATGTAGTGTGTGGACAGTAAGTTGGAAGTGTGCGTCTCATGGGGAGCATGCCAGAGATAAGTCCCTGCAGTCGCACAGTGTCCTCGGTGGCACAGTCGGATAGTGTGTCTGACATGTAAGCAGGAGATCCCAGGTTTGAGACCCGGTCAGGGCACACAATTTCAATTGTCCCCATTGATATTTTACAATGCTTGTAAGCAGCTAATGGTCTAGATTTCATTGTAATTACAAAACTATTATCAGACATGTTTTCACAAAGTTTTCTTCTACATTTTGACTGAGCCTCATTGTTTCTTGCATTGCTTTAGAATTACAGATCTTTCTTTTTTAACCATCATTGATATTATAGGATCTCAGTTAGAAATGTGTTGACTTGCTTTTATATTTACAGGTATCATAGTTGCTAGCTGCAGAGAAAATAGGATTCAGTTTTCACAAATTGGTTAGTACAAGATACTGTGCACTGCATTAGTTTTTATCAAATGTATATCAACTGATTAAGCCAAGCACAGCTTTAAATTATATCATTAGGTCCCAAATTGTAAACTAAAATATTAGAATTATCTAACAGTCACACAGTTGTTACAATTGAGTGACCAATCTTTTATACGTGTGTTAAGCAACTACAAAATTTACAGTTGCAATCAAAGTTACAGTTGTATCTTTGACACATTCATGTTCCTCAATATTGAAAATGAACATAACATGTTGTTCTAAAAAGGGTACATTGCTGAATTTTTACAACAAATGTGAACACCATGATTCACTTATATATTTGGCTAAATACTAGCATTTTACAGGAAAATAAGTGCAGCTTAAGGTTTGAAAGATGGAAGATTTTTGTTTAATGCCCTGTCAATTATGAAGTCTTTAGAGACAAAGCACATTCTGCAAGGAATGTTTTCTATTTGTTTAGCTTTATTTTGTTTTTACATATGGTCATGTGACACATTGCTTCCAATCCTACTGACAGAATGTTTGAGGACAGTACTGTCAACAACCCAATATGAGCTCTTTGTTATTGTGATTGTGGTAGACGGGAGTACCTGTGGCATGTACTTTCCCATCTGCAGTGACAGCAAAAAGTGTCTGTTCTCCACCAAGAAGCTGAACTGGTCGAAGTGCTGATAAGGCCTCACATGGTGTAGGTAATTTCACCTTTGCTCCTTCAACGCCCCCAAGCTGTCCTCGATGATTATGTCCCCAGCCATAAATTGTCCCACTACCACTGCATGAGAGTGTCCAGTCTTCAGGTCTCCTGTTGCACAACACAATAAAAGCAGTAAATAACCTTCATCACATGAAGTGATAGTAATATCAATGACAACAAAAGTAGGAAAAATGGAAAAATTACAAGAAGATACAACATATATTATTTGTTTCAGTATGCTTCTGGATCAATGGCATTAGAAGAACATGTACTTTTCACTATGATTGCTGGGTAGCTAGCAGTCTGAAGTGTGGTGGAGTTGAATGGAGAGGATAGAGTTAAGGGATGTGCAAGGAAAAAGTAATATAAATAAATAAAAAGATAAATAAAATTACAAACATTGAGAAAGGTCAACAGTGAAATTTTATTCTCACTAAAGAATTTATCTATTATATAATTTTAGTTCACAGCCAGAACCTTGGAATATGGACAGCTGAAAAGGGAAAGTGGGAAAACACTGACAAACAGACATTAGAAGTGAAAGGTCACAAATGTACATACCTGTGCAACCACAGTAGCAGTTGCTCATCATGTTCTTGCTTGAAAATTTCATGATTCTCATGTTCCCAAACTTGTGAATCACCATCTGGAAGTATTTCTGTGATTTTTTTCCTCACCTTGAAGCAAAGAAAAAAAAATAGTGAATTAAATATAATATTCTGCACTATAGTACAATCAAAATAACATCCTCGAGCAATATATCATTACAAAATTAAATACACACTATATTATGTAAAATAATATTTAAAATTATGATCCACATGTTTATTTTTACAAATCTGAAAACAAAACAAAAAATCCTTTTCTTACTCAAAAATAAAATTAGGACTATACCTGCAGAAGAAAATAGATTATTATAATCAGTGACGACTGGAAAAGACTTGTAGTATCACCCAGTGTTGTGTTAAAGTGATACTGTCACACTTATGCAGCTAAACAATACTTATAAAACAGAAACGTTAACAGCACCTATATTGGCTGAATTATAAAGCACAACTTTCTGCATTCTTTTAGTTAGATATGACATTATCCACTGGTTGGCTATACCATCAATTCCATAAATATTCAATTTATCTAGGGGAATACTGTGATTCACATAGTCAAATACCTTAAATAGCTCACAGAAAATATCAACCAGCACTTTTTTATTATTTAATACTTGTAAAGTCTGGTGAGTGAACATGTAAACGGCACTCTCAGTAGTGCAACACTTCTGAAACCAAAACTATGATTTGCTGAGGATATTATTGTTGCTCAGGTGAGATAAAATCTAGAATAAACCACCTTCTCAAAAATTTTGGAAAATGATGTCAGCAGTTATTGACATCTCTATCATCTTTCTTAACTAGGTGTTTGACAATGGAATATTTCAGTCTTTCTGGAAAAATGCCTTGAGTTCATGATATGTTATATATTTCAGATAAGAATGAGCTTATTAAATGGGAAAAAATCTTTAGTGTTCTGTTGAAAAGACTATCAAAATAGGTGAGCTTTTGTTTTTGCGAGAATATATAATTTTCTTAATTTCACAATGAGAAGTTGGTGTTACATTCATATGACTGAATTTTATGACACTTCCTTTTTCAACAAACTGCAGTGCTTCTCATCATTTCTAGCCTTTCCATTCAGTCCCTGATGTCTTGTCTCTTGTTTCACCACATTCCATATAGCCTAAGTCTATTGTTGGAATTACTAATCTCTGACATTATGTGCATGTATGAATGCGCAGGTGATAAAACTGCCATCTATGCATGAGATGGTGGGCTGGGTACAGTGACACCAAGAGTAATTCTAAGAAAATCATATGGGGATGAAGGTAGACGATCAGGAGTGAGCGAAAGAGATAAGGTATCCTGGCATAGGAACTTGTGATAACTGAGGTGATGGAGGATGGATGGTTTGTGGTAACAAAGGCTCTAAACAATATGGGTCTTAACAGCTGAGGTCATTAGTCCCCTAGACTTAGAACTACTTAAATCTAACTAACCTAAGGGCATCACACACGCTACCTGCGACCATAGCAGCAGCGCGGTTCCAGACTGAAGCGCCTAGAACCACTTGGCCACAGTGTCAGCTTTGTGGTAACAGACATAGAGGAAACTGTGCAGTGGACACATCAAAGTTGTCAGATTAGGTGGCAGCTTTCACATGTAGCTCTACCTCTGGTGAGACAGGAATTTCATTAACAGCGTTGGAAAAGCATGTGGTGGGTGGATGTATGAGGTAGGTCTTGCAGTTGAGTCTTCCACAGATATGTGACACATAGGGGCAGAGGGCTGGGAGTTTGAGTGATATAGACACAGAGAAGAATATTATACAGATTGGGTGTGGGAGTTTTTTAGTAGCTGGTTTAATAGCACACCGGAATGCACACTTGAAAATTCAAATTCATAAGTGTGAGCAGTAGCGCTGCAAACACTGTAAACATAAGCACTGGCCTTACAGGCAAACTGCACCAGATAGTGACCAGAGCACAGTACGGAGAACCAATCTAATAAGCAAAAGTCATCTTAAGACAGACACAGAGTTCCAATAGCAAACAACAAGAAAAACCAAGAGAACAGCTGAGTCAGTGTAGCAGGTACAATACAGTATTTAATGATTAATTTAATATAGAGCATACCGACTTTAGCATCCCGTGTAGGCACCTTTATAACCTGGTGTCTGGCAGAGAGCATCATGGGCATCAACCCACACCAGTGTAGCTCACAGATACCTCCGACATTGGCTGTATAATAGTATGGTGGCAGTACAACAGTCAGAAAGATAGTAAGTAGGATAATTTACATTTTACAATACAACAAGATGTAGTTGAAGCCCTAGTGAACCACACAATTCAGTTGTTTCAGTCCTGGGTGAACTTCTCTCTCTCTTTCAATACTTCACAGCATCAATATTTTTTCTGTTTTTAACAGGGCTATTTCCAATAATAATTTGACACTGTGGATTGGTGGCTTCCATAATGGAAAGACTGACTATACTTTCATTTGTGTTAAAGAATGTAGCTAAATTACATTAAAAAATCTCTTAACTGTTTCCTGTCTAAAGCTGCACCACATGTCCCAGTATATTGAAACAGCTAGTTTCAGCAGTAAAACCTGCAGTAGGACAAGTAGCCGGCACTGTCACAGTTGTAATATCATGACTTTGGAGGTAAGGATTGCTTATCTTAAAGTAGAGGAGGAAGTACAGTTAGTGAAAGGCTAACCCCAAGATATACAATTACCACTGATGACAGTAGGTGCAGAAAGCTGGCTAAACCCTAAAAACTTCACAGCAAAACTAAGTTTGCTTGTATGTAAGTTCCCCAGTGATACTGTCATCATTGTACAGCACTTTAATCATCCAAAAATTGACTGGGATAGTTACAGTTTTGTAAATGGTTGGTGTGATAATGCATCCTGTTAAACATTACTAAACACCTTCTCTGAAAACCACCTAAACAAGAGAGTTCAGAAAACCACTCTTGACAGAAATACATTACACCTAAGCAATCCTGGTATCACATGTTCATCTGGCACAATTCAACTGCACATATGCATATGTGCGCATATATTTAGTACTCACTTAAAAGCTAGCAAGTTTTCATTTTTACTTGTGTGCTTATCAATGACTTGACATTTCTACCATTCATTGAGTTGAGCCTTTACTCCTAAATTATTTACATACATAAGCAACAAGTAGATCTGACCTCTCTGAAGATGTCATATTGGAAGTAGTATCAGTGACTGTGACGTGTAGCGAAGCACAATGGACAGCTAAAACAAGCAGGAAGACTTAAAAGTTCAGTAAACTAGATAAAGAGGTAGTCATGTCATATCTTTAAGAGGAATTCGAAAGAATTTACAAAGAAACAATGAATACTGCTTAGAAGCTGTAAACAAAGGATAGGGCTATAGACACAGAGATGTTGAATGAAATGAATTTTGTTATGAAGAGGGCAAAGCAAGAAGCCTTCAATGACTACTGCAGTAGGGTCTTATTAAATCCTCTCTCACAAAATCCAAATACATACTTGTCATATATAAAGGCTGCCAGTGGCACCAGACTTAGTGTCAAGATACTTATGGATAATGCAGGGAATGAAACTGAGAGTACCAAAACAAAAGTAGAAACACTGAACCCAGTATTTAAATGTTCTTTTACTGAGGAAGATGCAGAAGCACTGCTCCAGTTTACTTCCCGTACTGCTACAAAGATGAGTGATATATATGTATTAAGTGTCAGCGGCATTAAGAAATGCATAAAATTGAAAACATTAATCAAAAGTTGAGAGCCTGATGGAATCTCTTAACACATATGAGAATTTGCAGCTGAGGTAGCTCCCAAGTAAAACATAACATACTGTAGATACTTTGAACAAGAAGATTTGAAGAAAGAACAAGTGAAGCCCAGCTACAAAATGGAAAGCAGAAGTAACCCATAAAACTACTATCCAGTCTCATTGACATCCATACGTTGTAGAACCCTACTCATCACTGTTGATGGCACCTCCCTACACACTAACATCCCTCAGGCCCACGGCCTTGTCACTATCAAACACTAAATGTCCCAATGTCCTTTAGGCTCCAAACCACCACCTCATTGCTTATATACCTTACCAACTATATGCCAAACGAAACTACTTTCTATTTGAAGGGAAAGTTTACAAACAAATCTGCAGCACAGCCATGGGCTCCTGAACCACTTCTGCGGCAACTTGTTTATAAGCCATCTAGAGGAAATCTTCCTAGCTACCCAAAACTCCCATCCCCTAGTCTGGTCCAGGTTCACTGATGACATCTTCAGGATCTGGACTCAGGGCCAAGCCACCCTATTCACATTCTTTGCACCTTTCTCAAGTCTGATCTCCACCTCGCTGATGGTACCTTTTACACCCGTCCACATAAACTCACTAACCACCAACAGTACCTATATTTTGAAAGCTGCCATCTGTTCCAAACCACAAAATGCCTCCCTCTATAGCCTCGATATCTGAGGCAAAAAGGACTCCTTAGCCCTGTATACTTAGTGTCTCACAGAGGCTTTCACAGACCAGCACTACCCCCCCTCCCCCCCAAAAAAAACCTAATCCACAAACAGATATCCCATGACATATCCTCACACAACCCCAATCCTCCCACTACCTTCAAGGATCAGCTACAAACAAGTTGCCTCTTCATCAGCCAACATCACCCTATACTGGAACAACTTAATCATATCCTTTGTAAGAGCTTTGATTTTATCTCAACCTGCCCCGTAATGAGGACATCCAACCAAGATCTTTCCCACTCCTCCTAAAGTGGTGTTCTGTAACCCACATAACCTACACAACATCCTAGTCCATCTCTATGCCACTCTCACTCCCAACTCCTTGCCACAGGAATCATATCCCCATGACAGAGCAAGGAACAAGATCTGCCCAATCCACCCACACAGAAACTCCCACTTCAGTCCTGTCACAGGCTTATCCTAACCCATTAGAGGCCAGGCCACCTGTGAAAGCAGCCATGTTATATGCCAACTGTGGTGCAAGCCCTGCATAGCCTTTTAAGTTGGTAGTCATACCAACTAGCTGTTCACCAGGATGAATGGCCACCATGAAATTTTTGTAAAGAATAAAGTTGATCACCCGGTGGTACAACACATATCTGAGCACAACATGCTCAATTCCAGTGACTGCTTCACAACACAAGCCATCTGATCCTTTTCTCCACCATCAGCTTCTCTGAACTGCACAGATGGGAGCTATCCTTACAAACATCTTCTGCTCCCATAATGTTCTGGCCTCAATGTCAGGTAACCCACTGTCCGCGCACCCTCCACATAGTAGTTTTCCCTTCCTCTCTCCTGTCACCTCCTCCAAATTCATGTCCCCGTGTCACATTCAGTGTGTGCCTTCACCCAGCAGCCACTACAATGGTGCCAGCCCATATACCTCCCTCCTGCATTCCTAGCCAGCAAACTGGTTGCCTCTCTCCGAGCTGCTAGCCACCCACCCCCAGTCCCTCTCCCTGCCACCCAACTAACTCTCTCTCTAACCACCCTGCCTGATACTGCCCCCACCCCAGCTAGTCTACCTACAGGCATGCGTGGAGGGGAGCTGGGGGAGGGGGAGGGGGGAGGGGGAGGGGGGAGAGGGAGGGAGGGAGGGAGGGAGGGGGAGAGAGAGAGAGAGAGAGAGAGAGAGAGAGAGAGAGAGAGAGAGACTGTATTTTACTTTAGTTCATCAACAGATAACTCCAAAAGCGACCAAGTTTTCTTTTTGTTTGTGTAAGCCCATTGACAACTCAAAGCTTCTGCATTTCAGTGAGTTGTCTCCTTTAATTCTAAAATATTTACATTCTACACGAATTTGCTGCAACATTTATATGTAAATGGGAGACAGTCACTGAAATCCTGAGAAACCTGAATTGGTTGACATTTAAAGAAAGGTGCCAATTTTAACTAACCTACTTACAAAGTTCCAAGAACCAGTATTAACTGAACATATTCGTCAGGCTCCTATGTATTACTTCCATAGGGACCACAAAGACAAAATTAGACTAATTGTAGTGAACACAGAATCATTTAAGCAGTCATTTTTTCCACACTATGTACACAGCTGGATTGGTAAGAAACTCTAACAGGAGGTACTATTCAAAGGGAGGGGGTGACAGGACAGATGAAGTGGAGACTGTGGATAGAAAAAGTATGAGTAGTGGGTTGGCAGAGATAGAGGGCTGCTGGATTACGGGAACTAAGGATGTGTTGCAACGGTAACTCCCATCTGTGTAGTTCATCTTCTTGATCTTCGAGGGTGCTGAAGTTTTTCAACAAACTTTTTCATGTTTTTGAGGGTACTGAAGTTTTTTTGACAAACTTTTTATATGTTTTTGAGTGTTCTGAACCAGAAATTTCAAAAGTCCCACCAATATTTTGGCACAGATATGAATCAAAATGAAAAAACCATGAAAAGTGGGACTTTTGGGTTTTCTGCTTATAACAACGATGAAGTGTTGGTATCAAGTACATGAATATGATATGGTGTTCATTCAAATGGCAAAATGAAAGCTTTCATCACACCTACAATGAAAAGGTATTGAAATAACTTATGTAAATGGCACAATAATTATACTTCATTTTGCATTTGGTAATAATAATAATAATAATAATAATAATAATAATAGTGTAACAACTTAAAAGAAATTTCAAGGAAGTTTTATTCTCTTTTTACTTTGTGCACCACTGCTGTTATACATGATTCATTTACAAAATGAGAATATACAGTACATGGGTATGTTACAGCTAAGTAAGGCAACAGATGACTAATTTTAGTTCATATCAGGTAACAGGTAAATAAATAGAGTTGAAACCAGCGTACAGTGTAATGAGGTAATAAGATTTCACAACAGGAAATTATGAAAGCAACAATGTAAAATATGACTCACCACAATGTCATGTGGTACACTGGATCACCCCTATTCCATGGAAGCTGTTATTTATATCAAGATTTTGGGTGTTCTAGTCAGCATTGTTGAAAGAAAGTTCAAATGACATGAATGGATCAAATTTCAATCCCTTTGCCATCACTGCTGATGCCTCAAAAAATACCAGTTCTGTGTAGGAGGCACTGTATCCTAAAGCAGACAGTAAATCAACTAGTTTCTGAGAGCCATACTTCTCATAGAGAAACACAGACAAGCCAACTTGCAACATCGACAAGAAAGAGTTGAGTCTGACAGCTGCCACCATGTTGTGTGCCACACATTTGGACTTCCATTTATTCAATCCTCCTCCTCCTCCTCCTCCTCCTCCTCCTCCACTAATCAATTACCAAAATTTTGGACAGTGTCAGGCATGAGAACCTCATTCTCTGTAAGAAATTGGTCTGCAGGGGGATATTCCTTTGTGCTGTAATCTTGGGATTGAATATCTTCAACAAGTATTTCTGCTGCTGTTTCCATCACATGTTGGCACTCTTTCTTTGGAGTTGACCTTTTTGACTGATACCAACTATCTGTAAGAACTTTGTAGCTAGTGTTTTTGAAACAAATAACAGCTGAGTTCTTGACTGATGAATCAATCATTGTATCACTTGCACACTTCCTCAACAGTTTAGCTTTAACGGTCTTGACATCAGTACTGTAGTCACTGCGGATCTGGTCTTTTAACTGCTGAATGGAAAATTGACAGCCCTCTTCATTTTCAGTGAAATTGTTGAACATTTGCTGCATAACACCATCAGTTTCAGTGGCATATGGATCTCACTGTTCTTTTTTTACCCCTAATTGCTTTGGATATTGTGTAGGATCTTCATGGATTGGATGTGGTACTGGCCATCTGCTGCAACCAAGTCAGGAACTGGTCCATTCCAACATATTATTGAGTGTCCCAATCCACAGTTTTGTCTCATAGCAAGGTTCAGAACAGTCTCTTGAAGGTCCAGCTTACACACACAATACACTAGGTTCCATCGATTGGCTGGAGCTTGTTCTGTTGAGCCAGAAATTCTGGCATAATAGCCGAATCACAAAAAATAGCTGGTTCTGAAATCAAAATCCAGTTGAACAGATTGAGTTCCTTTTGGCTGCAACCAGTTGCAACCCTCATAGCTGCTGCAGAAATTAATTTTTCATTAGTGTGTATTTTTCTGCTTGGTTCACAAACCTTAACTACAATTTTGCCCTTCTGATGGGCAGCTATCCACTCCTTCCTCATCTTATTTGCTTCACGGACATTCTTCAAGCCCACTTTGGGCCTAAGTGATGACACTTTTCTCCCATGACCCAGTACACCATCACACAGAACACACCTCTCATTTGAACTCATTATGCATGACTATTTTATGCATTTAAACTGAATTTACTGACCACAAATTACTTCTAAACAACTACCCGAGGGAAAACTCTCAAACAACTACCAGGGCAGGAGACCAACACAAAGAACCAGCCTTCCCCTGCCATGTGGGGGAGGTCACTGACACTTCACAAACATCTTACACTACCACCACAGCAAGTATCAACTATCAACAATTCCAACAACAATGTGACACTACTGGAGGATGGAATTCAACAACAGATGTGCAACAGAGTATGGTCAGGGCATGGGTTTGTAAGTCCTGAGATGACCCATCCCCTGAGGTTTGAAATCAGACTAACTTCAATGTGCTACATGCCATATGGTTGGGCTGATGAAAAAGTCACTAGGACCTATTTTGTGGGAAATTTTGTTCTATTTATGTTCATAAATATTCAACTTTCTAAAAAATGGTATCTTCTACATCTACATACATACCCTGACCATATGACATGTGGCAGAGGGTACCCTGTACCACTACGAGTCATTTCCTTTCCAGTTCCACTCATAAATGGAGCAAGGGAAAAATTTCTCTTATCTTATCTTCATGGTTCTTACAAAAAATGTATGTTGGCAGCAGTCGAATCGTTCTGCAGTTGCTCCAAATGCTGGTTCTTTAAATTTTCTCAATAGTGTTCCTAAAAAAAAATCACCTTTCCTCCAGCAATTCCCATTTGAATTCCCAAAGCACCTCCATAACACTTGTGTATTTTTGCAACCAACTGGTAACAAATCAAGCCGCCAACCACTGTACTGCCTCAATGTCTTCTTTGAATCCAACTTGGTATGGATCCCAAACACTTGAGCAGTACTAAAGAACAGATACCACTAATGTCCTATATGAAATTTCCTTTACAGATGAACCTCACTTCCCCAAAATTCTCCAAACAAATTGAAGTCAACCATTTGCCTTCCCTACTACAATCCTTACATGCTTGTTCCATTCCATATCGCTTTGCATCACTACACCCAGATATTTAAACAATGTGACTGTGCAAGCAGGAAACTACTAATGCTGTATCAGAACATTATGGGTTTGGTTTTCCTACTCATCTGCATTAATTTATATGTTTCAACAGAGCTAACTGGCATTCATCATACCATCCACAGATTGCGTCTGTCATCTTGTATCCTCCTACAGTCACTCAGCTTTGACAGCTTCCCATATAGCACAGCAACATCAGCAAACAACTGCAGATTGCCAGATCAGTATCTGTATCAGAACATTATGGGTTTGGTTTTCCTACTCATCTGCATTAATTTATATGTTTCAACAGAGCTAACTGGCATTCATCATACCATCCACAGATTTTGTCTGTCATCTTGTATCCTCCTACAGTCACTCAGCTTTGACAGCTTCCCATATAGCACAGCAACATCAGCAAACAACTGCAGTTTGCCAGATCATTTATCTATACAGAAAGTAATAGTGGTCCTGTCACATCTCCCTGGGGTACTCCTACCAATACAACTGTCTCTGATGAACACACGCTGTCAAGAACAACATACTAGGTTCTATTACTTAAGAAGTCTTCAAGCCACTCACATTTCTGGGAACCTATTTCCTATGCTTGTACCTACATCAACAGTCAGCAGTGGGGCACACTATCTTCAACTGCCACACCAGACTGGTCAATGATTGACGGGATGGAAGGCTTAAATCCACTTAGCGATTTTACACAGAACCAGAATTTTCTCGGGTTCTTGGGCAGATCTTTTGCTAATGTATTACAGTGGTAGTTGCCATAAGCATTGCACACAGATCTTTTCACAGACACACGAATCTCTGCTAACCTTTGCCTGTCACCATTTGTGCATTATCTTTCAAACTGAGAGAGCAACAGCAGTTGCTTCCTCTCATTTTCCAAATTTCATTGTTAAACTATGGTGGGTCTTTTCCATCACTCATCCACTTACTTGGCACATAGTTCTCCATACCACAATTTACAGTCTTGTAATTTTGTCCACAATTCCTGCACATCCATCACATGTCAGTTCACTAAGTGAGATGGTAACAACTGCTTATCTGCTCTTTCTAGCAGATACACTCTCCTAACCACCTTGACTGATTTATTTACTTTCATAACCGTTATTGGTATAATGACATCATGATCACCAATCCCCATCTCTATACCAGTGCTGTTGATAAGGTCTGGCCTGTTTGTAGCAACATGGTCTATGGTATTTCCATTGTGTATAGGCTGCCGAAACTCCTCCTACAGACAGTTTTCATGAAACGTGTTCAAAAGTACTTCACAAGACTGTCTGTCTCTACTAATCACAATGAATCCATAACATCTTAGTCTATGCTCGGTAGGTCAAAGTCACCTCCAACTAGTATTGCATGATTTGGGTATTTACGTAGTACTGACCATAGACTTCCTTTGAATGATTCAAGAACTGTCACAGTGGATACAGGTGGCCAGAAAACATCCAAGACAATATTTTTGTCAACTGCAATGAACACTCTCCCCTTCTATGGCATCTAATCTGTCTTTCCAGTACATGTTCCATGACTTGCTAAATATCTCAGTTTTCTGCTTCTGGTTTCAGCTAGAGTCGTTCCCAAGAATAATTTGACAGCAAAAATTTTTATGTAGGATAGTAAATTCGAGAACTTTGTTACGAATGCTTCAACAATTTACAGATAAAATCTTTTCTTAGTTATAAGAGAAAAATCCAAAAAAAGTCCCATTTTTTCATAGTTATTTCAATTTTTGACCCACTTCTGGATTGAAATTTCAGCAGGACTTTGAAAATTCAGATCCAGCACCCTTGAAAACATACACAAAGCTTGCCCCAAGAAAACCTCTACCAAACTTTCTGCTATTTGGCCTTTTTGAACACTATTTGACTGCACTATAATGGATTTGTCCAAAACCTAATAAGTTTTAATTCTTTTTTGTCTGCCTCTTGACAATGAAACATTTGTACTATTTGGTGAGTATTCTCTTTAATCCTAAATTATTTACAATCTACCAGAATTTTCATTGGATGAGCTTATGTATGTGTACTTAGGCATATTAAATGATTCATCCAAAAGCAAATAGGGTTTCATTCTTTTTTGTGTGCCTGTCAACGACTCAATTACTATTCAGTGATTGGTCTTCTTTACTCCTACATTATTTAAATTCTACCAGAACTTTCATTGTCCTACTTAACACATGAGAACTTATTCCAGTAATTTAATATAAATTGTCACATAATTCTCACAGTGCAACAAATGAACAGAATTTTGTTTGCATGTAAATCTTATCCAGAAACTAGAAGATATTGTTTTTCTCACAACTTTTGTAAAACTTTTGTAAGTTGCAGGTGTCATAACATACAGAGTGCATTCCATAAGTAATGTGAGCAATTTTTTTCTGACACAACAGTACACCACAGCGTGTTGTAACTGGCTGGGCTAAGTGGAGGGGGGTGTTAGTTTCAAAATGCTCTTTGTCTCATTCAGCTGCAAGCTGCCAGAGAGTCAGGATGTGCGTTTCTGTCAACCCTGTTTTGAGTTTATGTAACACGGCACAATGGATCATTCTGTAGAACAACGGTAAGCTATCAAATTTTGCATTAAATTTGGGAAGTCCACCACCAAAACATTTCCATTACTTCAGCACGCCTTTGGGACTGATTGCTTGCCCAAATCACAAGTTTTCTGATGGCACAAGTCGTTCATGGAGGGCGGAAAGGAGATCACCGACGAACCTTGCAGTGGACGGCGATCAACCGCACAAGTCGACGAAAATGTGATGCGTGTGTGCGATTGTTTGAACTCTAACAGATGGCTGAGCCTTCAATTGATAGCACAAACTCTAAACATGTCAAAAACAACTATTTTCCACATTTTGACCGAAGATTTGAACATGAGAAAGGTGTGTGCCAAACTCGTCCCAAAAGTGTTGACCGACGAACACAAGCACATGCGAGCACTTCAGTGCTGAGAAATGTTGGAAATGTGTGAAAATGATCCTCATCTTTTAAACTCAGTTATCACTGGTAAAGAGTCATGAATTTTGGAGTATGACCCTGAGACGAAAAGGCAGAATTCAGAGTGGCACACCCCATCGTCGCCCCGTCCCAAGAAGGTACGCATGAGCAAGTCCAGGATCAAAACCGTGCTCATTGTCTTCTTTGACGTCAGAGGCATTGTCCACCACAAATTCGTAACTACTGGGACTACAGTGAACTCAGCTTTCTAGTTGCAAGTGCTCAAAAGATTGAAAAGGAGGGTCTCGCACTGCCGAAGCAACATCAAGGACACATGGAAAGTTCACCACGACAACGTGCCAAGTCACAGTGCCTTCATTGTCAACAAGGTCCTGGCCAGGACCAAGACCCCATTGGTTCCCCAGCCTCCCTACAGTCCTGACCTGGCTCATGCTGACTTTTTTTTGTTTCCTTGGATAAAAGGAGTCATGAAAGGAAAACATTGGGACACGATTGAAAGCATCCAGACGGATGTTACATCAGCTCTAAGGAACATTCCGGAAAAGGCGTTCCAGGATGCTTTCCAGGCATGGAAACACCACTTCCAGAAGTGGGTGCTATTTTGAAAATTTTTGATTATTTGCACAAATATATTCAGTAAATGATTTTTTATGAATTTGGTCGCATTACTTATGGAACACACCTTGTATTGTTAAAAACAAATAATCCAGACACATATAACATATTTCTAACAAAGGGTGCATATGACTGACCTCTGTACAAAAGCTCTGAGGAAGAGAAGTGCGATTTACAAGTGCTGAAGCCACTCTGTAAGCCATGCAGTATCGCCTAAACCATGACCATTTGTGATTCACAGAGCAACAAGGCAAAGAATCCAGATTCAGGTCACATGCTAGTGCAACCAACACCTGTAACAAATAATAGATGCAAGACATATCATTGGCAGAGAACATATATTTTACACACAACAAATTTGGCTAGGTTACATTTCTAATAAGTATTGAATATAGTTATTTAGTTACCTGCATTTGACATTCTTATAAATAAAGCTCTACTATATTCATAGTTACATCAGAAAATTAAAGTAACTGTCTTCCTCTCACAAGACAATATCTTCAGGGAAACAAAGACTGTGCTGCACAATATGGTCAGCAATCATGAGTAACTTAATGATGTTCACAAGCTGCAATACTTTCTCTATGTAACTTAAGTCCTTCTACATGTAAAATATTGTTTGCACCGTTCGTTCAATTGTAGAATGCCTCAGGGTAGCCCATTGATGTTATTAGCTACGATATTTTTAGAGAACATTCACATGTAAAACCAGAATGAGAAACTACAATTTGCTCCAATATTATCTTCATTTGACAATTTTTGATATGTGCTGAAAACTTATTGCCTAACTTATAAGGGGCGATCAAAAAGTTTCCATTTGAAGACCATACAGTCCAGAGTCACTATGCCAATCAGGCAAAATTGTCATGAGCACTGATGCAGTCATCCTACTGATGAATCAGACTGAAGATGCCCATTTGGTAAAACGCCATATCCTTCTGTGTGATGAAGTCCGTACCTACCTGCTGCACACCCTTGTTCAACAGGAATCATAGAACCCTCAAGGCCTTTTTTAAGGGACTGAAGGCATGATAATTGCATCGGGAGAGATCAGGACTATAGGACAGGTGCTCTGTCTCTCACTTGAGTTGGCAAAACTCTGCATTATGACATTTGCAATATGGCAACATGCATTGTCATGAAGCATGGACTACACGAGCCAGTTATCCTGGCTTCGAGGGCCTCTCCTGGGCACCAGGCAGATGCTACTCACCTCATCGTCTCAGGATGCCCTTGAAGAGCATCAGAGGGACCAATATCACTTTTCTCAGCTCTCATCGTCATTTCCTCTGTGGATGTAGACTTTTCTATGCTTGTGTTGGACCTAATCAGGATGACATTCTCAGAACTTTGACTAGTTTCCTGCAAATGTATTTCCTATGAAGATCCTAGTGGTGTTACTACATACTAGAAACCACCAGGTGGCTTTAGATGGCACTCACTCAAGCATCTGTACCAGTACCTAGTGAAATGCTGTATTTTGTGCCTTTTGTTCTTACTGTTGAAACTTGATTACTGTTTTCTCTGTGTCTTTATGAGGGTCACTTTAATTACACAATGATGGTTTTCAACAGACATGCTGCCTCATACACATTCTTCATTCTCTGATGGATGTCTACCAGTGTTAGTCCTTCAGCAGCCAAGAAAATAATAACAGCATGCTGGCCCTGTCTGGACGCATTTCATAATAGTGTCACCAGGGTTCACATTTCCGCATTTACGACACGCATGTCGGAAAGAGATGAATGCCACATGCTCACATGTCGGTGATTATATAACTGCATCAGAGTTGTGCTACGCTGCATATACACTGCAGCAATGCCCTCAAATGAAAACGTTTTAATTGCCCCTTATAAATTAAGGGTGTGCTACGCTACTATTCCCTCCCCCTCGTTTTTTTGCTCACTCACTGAACTGAAGCTTTTGTTGTTTGAATTTAGCTTCTTTGGAAGAGTTTTCATATTATTAGTCATTATTTGAAGGGCATCAGAGTTTATTTCCTTTTTTATGTTTTCATGTTTTGCATTTTAGTTATGTAGCTCTACTATGCTACAGCTCCATATTTCAAATATCAGTAAGCTGAATGGAACTGAATAAGTTAAGCTAATTTTCAGAGTTCTTATCATAGAAGTCTCACAGTAGCTCTGCACTTCAGTTATGAATGTTTGATTTAGAACATTCTTTCACATAATTATCTCCTTGTACTTTCTGAAAAATGTATAAGGACTGTGCTTGTTGTGTGGATGGGGGAGGAACTGGTTACTAGAACCTGTATTCACCTTGATGGGAATGTTGCAAATTATTCCTCTGAGCTGAAGTGGTGATGAAGTACCCAAGACAATAGTTGTAGCACCTCAGGTGTCCTATAATTACCTGTAATCTCTATGCCATTGTATTTTCCAGTGTACATGACCTGGTTGGTTTGTCCTCGCCTAAGAGTGAATGGCACACAGTGGCATTGGTCAGAAGCCAAATCAGGGTCTGCTCACATGACTATCCCCATACAACTTAGCAACATATATGAGGTGTTCCTCACAGCTGACGGTATATTTGAATCACGGGCAACATGAGACGCCTTGGCTGTTGACACTGTGGCCATATTTCCTATAAACATCTTGAAAGCGCAAAGGCTGGTTATATCAATCAGTGACATTTCAACATTATGCAGTATTGAGCCTTTTAGAAAAACAAAAGACAGGTCAGAGCAGTATCTGAGTGTGAACTATGTATGTCTGCTGCTGTTATCTCTGATATGTAGAGGACTCTGACAGTGCAGCTACTTTAATAACAGCTTACGCCAGAATCAATGGACATCTGCTACCATTGTCAGTTCTTTTAGATATCTGACTGAAGTGGGGGAGAAATATCTTCACTTGCGAGGTGGCAGCACTACTCGAGATTCACACCATTGTTACTAAAACTGACTGTAGTGTCCTGGTTTGGAGCTAAGTGGAGAGCTTAAAATGAAGGATCTTTCAATACTAGAAATATTCTTAGATGGTAATTTATTGGCTTGGACTACTGGATGACAAAATCTAAGACTCCCTCTGAATATGCCTTGTCTTCACTACAGATAGAAAGTAGTGACTCAGGTAGCAGAGAACATGTGCTGTGCACATGTGGGCATTATAGGTTAGAGAAACCAGTCCATAGCCCTGGTCACAAATCATGTGCTGCACTCGGAGACATAAATATAAAGCCATATTAATTACAGAGAGGAACACTCATCATTGCAGGTCAGGAAGATAAATTGTTAAAATGAGAGCACTTAATTGCAAGAGCATCCAGGGTACATCTCAGGTACACATTTACCTCTGCATATGTGTTATCAGACTGTCACTGTGAGCCACTCCATAGCTAGTGTATCCATTACAATAAGTTATTTTCCAGACACTTCTAGCAGGCGATGAACTCACGTCAGTCATAGCTGAGAATCGCAAAGCCAAAGGGTGTGACCTCATGGAGAACCTGGACATGAAAGTGAACAGTAGGTGGGCTTGGAAACTGTTAAACAACCTTAACGGTGATGCCACTAAGTCAAATGATAAATTTACTAATGTCACGGCAGACCAAGTCGCCACTACACTCCTTATGAATGGCAAAACCCACGGCAGAAAGTACCAGGAACCATTAGCACGTGATACGGCAGAGGAAAATCGTCACCTCAAAGCACCATTTAGAATGTCAGAACTTACTGCAGCCATTTCCAGCTTGAAGATTAACAGAGCTCCTGGTATCGTAGAACTTAGAGTCAAGCAAATTAAAAACTTTTGCAGTAATACCCTACAGTGGCTGCTAGATTTGTTAAACACATGTGTAGAAAGGCTCCATATTCCAAAGATGTGGAGGAAAGTCCGAGTGGTTGCACTTCTGAAACCAGGAAAGGACTTTTATGATCCAAAAAACTTCCGACATGTGTCTCTTTTATGTCACTGTTTTAAGATCTTGGAATGCCTGACGCTAAGTCACATAGAAAGCGTCTTGGAACAACAGATCATCCCACAGCAGGCAGGTTTCCGACCAGGCAAATCGTGCTGCGGTCAAGTCCTGAACCTGATCCAACACATCGAGAATGGGTTTGAGAGGAAAGAGATCATGGGAGTGGCATTCATAGACCTTTCAGCTGCATATGATACTGTTAATCATCGGGGGCTCCTTAGGAAAGTATATAATGTGACAAGAGATTACCATTTAACATCACTGATAGGTACTTTCCTGCATAATAGGAGATTTTTCATCTGCCTCCAAGGCAAGAAGAAATCAGAGGAATGGCCTGTATAATATATATACAAACGACCATCCAGTGCCAAAGATCAAGCGCCAATTTATGTATGCCGATTACACTGCAGTTGCAGCCCAAGGTAACGATTTTATGGATGTAGAGGAGAAATTAACCAGTACGTTGGAAACTCTCTCCCAATATTGTGAGGCAAACAACATAAGGCCGAACCCTTCCAAGACGCAAGTCGGTGCATTCCATTTAAAGAACAGGGAGGCAAATCGTGAATTACATGTAGTATGGAGAGGTGAACGTCTCGAGCACTGTAAAATGCCCAAATATCTTGGTGTCACGTTGGATTGCACACTGACCTATAAACATCATTGTAATGCCTCAAGGGAAAAAGTCTCAACTAGAAACAACATCATCAGGAAACTAACCAGCGGATCCTGGGGTGCAAACCCAGAAGTCCTGAGAACTTCAGCCCTTGCGCTCAATGTGTCAGCTGCGGCCTATTGACTGACGGCTTTGCTCGAGGAAGAGTTTCCAGTCACGTACCCGAGCCCTGGAAGGGTCAGATGTAGAGAATCATTTGAAAGGTGGGAAATCAAGCTGAGAAACCCCCATAAAGATGTAAAAGAAGAACTGGTGCCTGGTGGAGACCTACCATACACAGTCTGGAGAACCCTAAACTGTATGAGGGTAGAAGTGCCAAAGCGCAAGACAAACCTGCAGCAATGGGGTTTCCTAAAAGAGAATGAGAACACTCTCTGCCTGTGTAGTTCTGTCCAGGATCCTCAACATCTGCTTATCTATCCATATTTAGACCAGCCCTGCACAATGAATGACTTATGGGAGGCAAATAACAAGGCCATATTGGCTGCTGATTTTTGGAAGTCTGAAGTCTAGTTCCGGGCACGCAAAGTAAGTAAGTTATTTTCTAGACTTAATGAAGTTCATTGTGTCAGTTGTTATGTGGTGTTCTCTTGTGGGATTAGAGCAACCATGCTGATACACACAAAGCAGGTTTTTTACACTCGTCATCAGGTGACATTTGTTGTCGATGCACTCAGATTACTGCATCCTTATAACATCCCTTAAGATAGAGCTATCAGGCTTTGAAATTGATAGCACGTAACAACTATAAGAATTAGTACAGCTGAATAAAGAAAATATTGGAGGCTATTAAAATATTTATATTTCTCCATGAAGGATATGTTGGAGAGGGGCTTTCAACATGAGCAGTATGAGCAATTCAGAGAAATTGGTGATGGAGGGAAGGATTCAGGCACCACAGTTTCAGAAGAAGACACAGAAGTCAACCACATGACACACACAGTTGCGCAGTATAGTTGGCCGTTGGCCACAGTTTGGAAATGGCCCGTCTTTGAAGCAGATGATTCATTCATGGTCATACACACATAAAACTATGTGCAATGGTTGCATTGTAGTTGGTAGATAGTGGACTGTTTGCCTGATGGCCTTGTCTTTGATGAAGTCAGAAATATCAGTGAAATGGCTGGAATAGAGGATAATGAAGAGATACATGGAACAAGTCTTGCACCTATGTCATCCACAGGGATATGCCTGAGCGGACAGGCAGTTGGAAGTAACTGAAACATATATACTAAGAAAAATATTGTGTAGTTTGGAGAGGTAGCAAAATACCACCTTTGCGTGGGTGGGATGGATAGTAAGGAGGATATTCAACATTTCAGGGCACAATGAGATATAGATGAAGCCTTGGCTGAGAATGTGGCTATGTTGTCCGGATGTGACTGGTACTGAGTGATATAGGGGGTGTTTCTTTCTGACTGGTCAGCCAGTATGCAAGACAGACCTGTTTCTGGGCAAGTTCAGGAACACAGTTTCAGCTATTGGAGGCTTCTGCAAGATCTTCAGTGAAGTAGAAAAGGAAATGCTTCTTATTGGAAGGCCGAAGATGGGTTTTTTGGTGTGGTTTGGTTGAAATCCATTGAAGTGGAGGTATGTTGGCGACTGGTAGGTTTGATGTGAACAGAAGCTTTTATTTGTGAGGTGAAGGTCAACATTCAGGAAGAGGATTTGCTGAACTCTGGAGAACAAAAGAAAGAAGATTGGGATTTAATGTTATACTGATGAGAGGGTCATTATAGATAGAGTGCATGCTCTCATAAGATGAGAAACCATACCAGTACATGCTTTCACTGGCAGAGAAAGCACGCAAAACTTAAATTTGGATAAGTATTTAAAAACATACCTGAATCAAAATCTAGTGCTTAACCGCTGCACCACTTGCTCCAAAGCCCATTAGAATGAGATGAAAATAATGAGACAGAAAGTGTAGACATTCTGGTGGAAATAGGATATGATATCATCATCTAGGATCATAAAATGTTGTCAATAAATCTAAATAGGTGTGGGCTCTAGGATTCTGAGTGGGTAGAAAGGATTCCTCAAGGTGACCCATGGAAGGGTTATCATTGGACAGTTCCATTCAAGAGGACATGGCTTTGCCATCGTCTGGTTGGTGGGTGGGTGGGTGTTACCTCCACAGGAGAAATAAGATGTGAGAGTGGATGTATCTGTTCATGGTTACCAAGTATGGGGTTGATGGTTAGAAGTATGCTGAGATATATATACACTCCTGGAAATGGAAAAAAGAACACATTGACACCGGTGTGTCAGACCCACCATACTTGCTCCGGACACTGCGAGAGGGCTGTACAAGCAATGATCACACGCACGGCACAGCGGACACACCAGGAACTGCGGTGTTGGCCGTCGAATGGCGCTAGCTGCGCAGCATTTGTGCACCGCCGCCGTCAGTGTCAGCCAGTTTGCCGTGGCATACGGAGCTCCATCGCAGTGTTTAACACTGGTAGCATGCCGCGACAGCGTGGACGTGAACCGTATGTGCAGTTGACGGACTTTGAGCGAGGGCGTATAGTGGGCATGCGGGAGGCCGGGTGGACGTACCGCCGAATTGCTCAACACGTGGGGCGTGAGGTCTCCACAGTACATCGATGTTGTCGCCAGTGGTCGGCGGAAGGTGCACGTGCCCGTCGACCTGGGATCGGACCACAGCGACGCACGGATGCACGCCAAGACCGTAGGAGCCTACGCAGTGCCGTAGGGGACCGCACCGCCACTTCCCAGCAAATTAGGGACACTGTTGCTCCTGGGGTATCGGCGAGGACCATTCGCAACCGTCTCCATGAAGCTGGGCTACGGTCCCGCACACCGTTAGGCCGTCTTCCGCTCACGCCCCAACATCGTGCAGCCCGCCTCCAGTGGTGTCGCGACAGGCGTGAATGGAGGGACGAATGGAGACGTGTCGTCTTCAGCGATGAGAGTCGCTTCTGCCTTGGTGCCAATGATGGTCGTATGCGTATTTGGCGCCGTGCAGGTGAGCGCCACAATCAGGACTGCATACGACCGAGGCACACAGGGCCAACACCCGGCATCATGGTGTGGGGAGCGATCTCCTACACTGGCCGTACACCACTGGTGATCGTCGAGGGGACACTGAATAGCGCACGGTACATCCAAACCGTCATCGAACCCATCGTTCTACCATTCCTAGACTGGCAAGGGAACTTGCTGTTCCAACAGGACAATGCACGTCCGCACGTATCCCGTGCCACCCAACGTGCTCTATAAGGTGCAAGTCAACTACCCTGGCCAGCAAGATCTCCGGATCTGTCCCCCATTGAGCATGTTTGGGACTGGATGAAGCGTTGTCTCACGCGGTCTGCACGTTGCCTGTTGCCTGTGTCTGTGTGCCTGTGGTTCTGTCAGTGTGATCATGTGATGTATTTGACCCCAGGAATGTGTCAATAAAGTTTCCCCTTCCTGGGACAATGAATTCACGGTGTTCTTATTTCAATTTCCAGGAGTGTATATAATGACAGGTAGAACATGGTCATTGGCACTACATGTTTATTTAATATTTACCATATGGAACTCAGCAGAAGAACCTAAAACTATCTAAAATTATTAAAGATTAGTATTATTGTTGTAAACATGAACTTGCAGAAAGTGACACAAAAATGACTGTAAATCAAAGAACATTAAGGCACAAAATTTGCTTACATGTGTTCACATCAACTTAAGCTTTTATTGCAGAAAAAGTGTATAGCAACTAGATATGTGTGATAAATTTATATGCTACAAGTTTGGGAAAAGATAACAAAGAGACAAAAATATAGTAGCATCACTTCAACATAGATAATAGATAGTTATAGGAACAAACTGTGTGATAGTGCCACAGTCAATGACACCGTAACATAGTATTTGCTGGAACCTATAGCTAATCTATAGCTGGTTTTTGATGATATCATATGGTCTGCGATAATGAATGGAAACCAACTTTGTGTGTGTTGTGCCACAGGCTAACAGATAACCACATGGGCCACCTGTGATCTGGGATAGGGCCTGCAGCTCTCTTACTTGTTGCCCTACACTGATTACTACTGTATGCTTTTATACAGTGGACTGGCTTTTACACTTTGGTCTCCTTCTGACAGACATTTCATTGGGGCTTGACTGTGGAAATTGTAAATCTCATGCATAGCCCATCATATGGATGAATAAGTTGCCATTAAGTTTTAGCCATTACTTTCGCTACATTCTCTTTTATAATGAGAGTGTAACAATTTCTGTTTCCACAACACTCTATAAAATATGACATTAAAATTAGGTGGCTTTTTGACAAATTTCATAACCTTAACTGACACATATGTATCTAGAATGCACTTTATTATGTGTTTGAACCTATCATATCTCTCCTATGTTTGGCAGTTTTTAAGAAGAATGTTAGTAACTGTCTGTAATTTTTACCAAAGGCAAATAATTTCCTAGTTTTTTGATGAAGTAACCATCACTTCTGTAACAGCATCATCATCAATTATCCTTATCTCTTTGGTGACGAACTTGTAAAGATCAGATTTTCTGTTGTGTGGAGGTCTACAATATTTCTCTCTTTGTAGAATGCTGGAGTAGTTGTTTGTGGCGATTCCTTGATTATTCATTCAGTATTACTTCACAAGATTATTTGCCCTTAACATGAGTAACATATAGGTACTTTTCTGTACTGGATATTAGGAAATTTAGTCACCCACTACTATTAGCATCATTGACTATAATATCTTTGTGCTATAAAATTGGGGCTATTTCTGAATGATTATAAAACCAATGTGTCTGAACTTTGTAACCAGTACAAACATCCACCAACACTGCATGATCTTGTTAACATTATTTTGTAATCAAGGATTTAGTTTTGCTGCCATTACAACTAATTTTTCTGGTTATTGTAACAAACAAGCCAACACCTGAGGAGTCTAACCCGAAAATTGATTACCACAAGAAAGTATCTACTCTTCTAACATCTTCATTAATGGCCAGCCATTTCTAGAGCACACCAGGAGCTTTCTTCTGTAGATGACATGGCTTTAGCAACTCAGGCTATGTCCTCTGAAGAAGATGAGTGCATACTACTTGCACAATCAACTTTTGCTCAAATCAAGTTCAAACCAAACTGTATGTTCTCCATCCTAAACAACACAGACACACTGTGAAGTCAATTTCTCATTGTGACGAGTACATCTGTGTCATATGACCTATCAAAAATATTAAGGTGTCACACTTGACTGTACCAGCACATAATCAACATTTCTAACAACACAAGGCTGTAAGTGTAAACCAAAAAAATAATATCCTTAGGAAGATAGTTGGTAGTACAAGGCATGTTCAGCCATGATCTTCAAGAACAATGGCACTATCAGTCTGCTACTCTGTGGGATAGTACACATGCCCTATCTTATATAAGCCTGCCTATATTATACAGGTCAACAAAGTACTGTGTGAGATGTGCAGCACATTACTGGATGTTTGCAGCCTATAACATTTGCCAAGGTACATCATCTGGCAGGTATTGTTCCCCCCAATATACGTTATGGGGTTGTTGTCAGTGTGGGAAGAATAAACCTGGTCACCAGGTGCTGCTATGCATTACACGATATGTCCCAACTAAAATACTGAAGTCCAAGAAAAGCTTTCTTGAAACTAATAACATCCTGCAACACAACTCCATCCAAACCAAGACTTGAAATGTACAAACTGTACACAATACTCATTGGCCTCAACCATCTGAAAACATCCCTCCTGCCCACCAAGAGTAGTGGACTACATGGTGTGGTCTTAGCTGTCTATAATCTCAAGTCTGAAGATCCATTTGTAAAATCCAAAAATGTGGCTTTATATTCTTCACTACTAACTGCAACTGTGGAAAAGGTGTCAGCTTCCTCCCACATCCTGCACTGAGGAAGATTTTCTACAATCAACTCCAAATTACTTTCTCAATTCTGGTCATCCATGGTGTAATACAACATGTTAATTTTATGTAACTCCACACCTCTTCTTCTTTTTACAAGAGAACTTAATACTTACCCTCACACAGCAACTTTATTCCTTTTATTTTCCTTTGTCTGGAGTTTTTTGTGTCTAGTACTCATTCATATGTTTGATGGCCTGCTTCCTTTGTTCTCCTGTCTAAGTTTGACCACTTCTCTTAGGTTATCTTCCAGCTTGAAACTGTTCCAAATTTTGCAGTTTGTTTGTAAGTGTACTTCTTTGTGTCATTTATGACTCTGTGATGTTCAGCTTCTTTAACTCTTTCTTAACGCACTTATCCATGCTGTAGATGTTTTTTTCTTCCAGGGATAGATGAATATCTGTTCATCACTGTATAGGTGCCCAAGAAATGTCAGGCTCCTCCTCCTCCTCCTCTGCACAGAAATTATTTCCACATTCTGGTAGACTACATTGTTGATACACAGTCTTCAATCCTTCTTTCTACTATGACTCTAAACCAACTACCACTTTTAAATATTATGTGAAGACGACTTCTTTCTTGGAGAGTGGTGAGCTCAGGTACTTTTCTGCAAACGATTTGGCAATTAAAGAATAGCATTTTAATGTATTCACTTTCTATATCTAACACCCAATTGGCTTCAGTAACTTTTTTTTTCTTTCAAATGGCATGATTTCCTCTTGTAATTTTGGAGTTTCACCTAACTTCTTGTTTTAATGATTTTGCACATACTCTGTCATCAAAGCACTCATTTCTGGTGAATATCTGAAACTAGTATCAACCATACAGTAGAGGTCTCAGTCACAGAACTTGCAGCACACTCAGTGTGCATGCTGACTTTGTTCCTTTCCTACGAAGGTATTTCCAGAAGAGTGGTCATCAGTCACATAAAATTCCATCTGTCAACTGTTCTCTGTGGCTGCAGAAACTTTGATAAAGGAGAGACCATTATTCAAGTAGTAGAGATAAGACCCACCAGTTCTCTCTCGTTATCAGCGGAGGACAATGCCTTAAACTTGCTAACCTTTCCATGAGAAATATGGTGTTAAACAGTGTCACATGACTTGACAAGAAATATATGTATGCATGAAATGGTGGTTTCTGTACCCCATAGTAAGGCAGTGGTTCCAGATGGCGTCACTGCTCACCAGTTGTTGTTGACTTAGTAACTGATCTGTTGCACTGTGGCTTATCTATCTTCTGTTATAACCTGCTATAGTTGACAATGATCCCTGTGATCCACACGAAGTTACCCACATGGGTTTATGGTAGCAATTTTTCCTGAATTTGGGCACTTGGAAAGCCCAGTGAAGGGATGGCCTTGAATATGGACTCCACTGAGCATTGGGTACCTATGATATGGCCACAATTAAATGTGCTGACATCATACACATATTGCTGATCTTGCACTCTACTACCACGTTAACAGGTAGTACAAGATCAAACAATATATCGTGGAGGAAAATGCTAAACTATCTCAATCACTGTTATACCAGGATAGCTATATTTCTAATCAAACTGCTCTTGAGCATATTTACTTCTTTGCTATGCTGAAATGGAATCACTTGGTGAACTAAAATCTTGAATGTGTGTACACTTTGACTGTACTTAAATGTGTGGAAATAAATCAGTGTCTAGTTCAAAAATGCGACTAAAAGCTTTAAGTTGAAGACAAGACCAACATCCTAAAAAGCCACAATCTGAAATTTAAATATTTTTTGAGGTAAACAATATTTAGAAAATATAAGACTCTTTGAACAATCTATGCATAGTTTCTGTACTGTACTAGAAAAGGATACTGAGCTATTGGAAAAAGTTAACCATTACTTGTTGCTCACAAAAGTGTAAATTATAGTATAAGATTTAGATCCAGAACTGATTGCAAAATGAATAAACAAACACAGTGACTTCTAGTAAGTCAAAGCTTATACTAAATCAAAAGCATCTCAGACAACTCACAAACCTTAAAGAAATCACTGTGCATGAGGTGCTTTCCACCTCTAACAGCTGGGTCTTCATATTCATATTGTCTCAAAAGTGCCTGTGGAAGACCCCGTACTAAAGTCAGTAGAGCAGAATCTGCAAGAAGTCCTTGTTCAGCTCTTAAAAGTGCTCCCACATCCAGAGTTCGTCCCAATCGAGTCACCAGCAGTCGGCGAAGACGCTGCAATGCCCACATTCTTTGCGAAGCAGCTGATAAAAAGAATATGGAACATGCTATAGCACATATCATTATTATAATTCATGTAAGGAGGATAAATGAAGATAGTATTTATACTTACAAAGTGTGCTAAGTTGAGCACACGATGCTAATGCAGCTGCTAATCTTGTTACAAGATTGAGGTCAGAGTTCATAAGTAGTCTCGCATCCAGCAAGCACATAACAAGTTCCACAGACGGCTGTGAAAGAACTGCACGATCTGAGCCCAGTTCACTGGGACCAACATATGATACAACAGGGTACACGGTAAATCTCCATCCCCAACCATTGACTGAGCCATCACTCGAGAATTTCCATCTAAGTTCATCACCTGATAAAAACAACTGACATACTTATGATGGAAAATATTTATTACAGATTTTTAATAAAAATATTAACATCACACTATCTTTGAAATAAGAAAAGAAAGTTAATTAATGTAAACTGCTCCAGTTGCTCTGCAGAACTTTATTTAGTCCACTACCAGTTTCGTGTTCTCTATTAAGCTGTTTTCAAGTGGTTCTGAAAACTGCCACAAGTATAGTTTTACATCTATGTATATAACAGAAGATGAAAAGTAAGGTTTATATATGTATAAGAACAGACAAGGTATAAAACTTTCATAAAGCTGCAGATAAGGAACAGCCAAATGATAAAAGTACACGTTTGATTGATTTAAAATCTTAGGTGCCCAATGACATTGTGAGAAATACGAGTGTCTCAGGACTGTAAATTCATTCCATTGTACGTATTCTTTGGGTTTAAAGGGACTTTTTTTTGACTTATTCATAAATTTCAAATTTTATACTTTTTTATTTTTTTTATTTAACAGAAGTGTAAAATAGTTCTAGTTTTATACTCTATTTATACATATACATATGTCAACCGTACTACTTCATCTTTCATTACATACATATGTATTAGGGTGGTGCTTATTTTACGAATTTCCTATGTCTTTACACATATGCCCTAGTCTTTTCCTTTTGGTTTAAGAATAACTTTACGACCTATTTTGTTGAAACTGAAAATCAGCAACCCACATCACAGCGGCTGAGAAGTTGTACCATATCACTGGGTGTTGATTTATTAGTGCTTACACATGTCCACAACTGCTGCCATACTCTTCACCTTCAGTTGAGCACCTGATTCCATTCAATGACACTGTGAGTATTTACTTATATTATGGCAAGTAGCTTAAAATGTAATAATACAATTATTTATTTAGTCAGTGAAGTTTAGTACCAGTTCAGTGAATAGAAACCATCATCGAATTTGCAGGTTCTCTCGGTCTTGTTTTATAACATACGCGAAGTGAAATTGACTATCAGTGAAAGTGTTAATTATCCACATGTGAACATGTAATAATTTTGAAGGTGGCTAGGATTCGTACAAGAGCTCTACTTCACTGTACAGAGAAACTTACAGACCTGCATTCAGTGTGGTGTGATCTGCAAAAAAGAGCTTAAGACAGACAAACACTCACAAAGAGCAAGAGTGTAAATTTTCTGCAAATCTAAATAATCTCTTTGATATTGCCCATGCTAATGCTTTCAATGTGATAAAAATTAAATAAGATAAACTATTTCTAATACTTCACACAGAGACTGGCTGTAAAGATTATCTTAGGGATATTGACTACTAGCTGCCAGCAAAGAGGAAAGGGTGAGGATCAGAGCTATGAAAGAGGAATCAAAGAAGACGAAGGATGATTACAGATATTTGGAAACTACAATTGATTCATCTGACGAAACTGTAGAAGTGAGTGGTTTTGATTGTGGTGCCTTTGTTACAGAACCTTCCACAAGTTTAGGTTCAGTTTCTCATAATGATGCAACCACAGATGAAAATAAGGTAAATTTAAAAAATGAAAACAAAGGTGGAAGGTGGTGTTTCATGTCATCAAAACTGGCCACAATTTTAGACAGGTGTCAGTTAAGTCAGGGGGATGCTGTGTTAATCCTTGAGGTTACAGCTGAGGCCTTGCAACATAATGTTGATCAAACAGTACTTAATCATACTTTTATTCAAAGATATCAAGAGCAATTCAGAATGAAACAGGCAGAAAATATTAAATATTTGTTTAAAGAGAAAAATCCAGCTTTTGGGATTGTTAATGGGGACAGTACGCTGGTACCAGCATTAAAATGTTAGGATTTAAGAACTGAAAGACTACCAGTCATCATAACTTACGGAAATTAGAAACAATTATCTGGTGTCTCTGCATAACTGAATTCTAGTGGGAAAGAGCAACCATGGGCAGTTTGGAATGCCATAAAAGTTTGGGATTTGGATGAAGAGATTCAAATTCTTTGTTGTTGTGATACCACCACATCCAACACAGGTTGTTTCAGTGGACAAAGTGTGTTCAAAAATGAGTTATCCTAAGTGGAGGTTAGTCCCGATGTAACATTTTTCAAAAAACTTGGAGAAAAGTGGAACAGCATGGAAAAACAAAATTATGAAAATGGGCATGAAAATTTACATGAGCCTTCCAGTGATGTTGAAACTGACAAAGTACTTAAATTCTTTTGAAAACTACTAAAAGAAAAACACCTGAAAAATGATTACCGTGAACTTCATTAATTGTGCATCATGTTTCAGGGGACAACTGTGGACTTGAATCTACACACAAGACCCCATGAAGTGCATCATGCAAGGTGGATGACGAAAGAAATTTTTTAATTGAAGATGTTCATCTTTTGTTCTCAGCTATCCCTCAGTGTTGATGAATTGGACCGCCTGAAGAACATTTGCTTGTTTGTGGTAAAAGTATATGGAAAATGGTGGTTTCTGATTTCATGAGCAATTGGCACACCTTACACTTACTTGCGCTTTTAGAAAGAATTAAAACTGCATGAGAAAGTAAATGCAAGGGTTTCTTCAATTGCTCTAAAGAAGTTTTGTCTGCACTTTTGTTATGTAAATGAAGATATTTGTGTGTTGTGACTGTTTGATGACAATGTTAACAATGACACTAAAATCTATATGGTTAGAAATCTGCTGTGGGAAACTTTGGAGACCTAAAGGAGGTAAACTGTTCTATCTGCTGCAAATACAAAACTTCTGGATAAGTTCGCTTTTTGGACTAATATGATTTTATAAATTGAAATTTAGCACTTTTTCATAGGTTTACAGAATTTATCAAAACATTTACTAACACATTGTGCTTTGAATCTCTTTATTATTTCAATTAAGGAGATTGATGAGTTCATTTCAGTCAAGAGATAAGGGTTATATTTCTTGGGATTCAACACTTCATGCCTTAGTGCCGAAGAGACTATAAAAAATCTTAAGGTGACATTATGATAAAAGGAGAGAGTGGAGTGAAGTTATTCTATGATTTCAATGGACTATTAATGGATAACAACATTAAACACCATCCCATATCACACATTTAGTTCATCTGCTAGCCACCGAGCACTTAACACGTCAGTCGGCATTCAGCAATCCATGCACATGGGTCATGTTATCAGGCATTGAACTTGTTGACAGCCTTCCAGAGAGGGCTTCATCAGTAACCTCTTCCCTCATTAAATTGTTTTAGCCACCTGGAAACTTGTGAGTAAGACGTGGCAGACTCTCCTTAGGTCTCTTGAGTCTTTTTGTAAGTTTCAGCTCATTTAGCTCATCTGCTAGCCACTGAGCACTTAACACGTCTGTCGGCATTGAGCAATGCGTGCACACGGGTCATGTTATCGGGCATTAAACTTGTCGACAGCCTTCCAGAGAGGGCTTCATCAGTAACCTCTTCCCTCATTAAATTGTTTTGGCCACCTGGAAACTTGCGAGTAAGACATGGCAGATTCTCCTTGGGTCTCTTGAGTCTTTTTGTAAGTTTCAGCCAGAGGTTATTTGAGTTTTGAATGAAACTTGATTGAATAACATTGCCCCAAAGTTGAATGCATATTCTGGGATGGCACAAGCACTGAACAAGGGTTTATGCAAACAACGATGCTGACTGTTCCACAGCTTGGGGCGTATTGCAGAAGGCAGTGCTGAAAAGCTGATGCCCCTCCACCATTCCCCACCATTGGGTTACCACTCGGACGAATATGAGCATCAGGAAACAACCAGTTCCATTGCTTTTTGATCACATCTTGTACACTGATTAGCCAGAACATTACAAACACCTACCTAATAGCTGGTATATCCACCTTTGGCATGGATAACAGTGGCAATGCAGTGTCGCATGGAAACAATGAGGCCTTGGTAGGTTGCTGGAGAGAGTTGGCACCACATCTGCACACACAAGTCACCTAATTCCTGTAAATTATGGGGAGGGGGGGGGGGGGGGGTGATGAGCTCTGACACTGAATTCAATCACATCCCAGATGTGTCTGAGTGGGTTCAGATCTGGTGAGTTGAGGGGCCAGCACATAAATTGGAACTTGCCACTGTGTTCCTCGAACCATTCAATCACACTCCTGGCCTTGTGACATTGTGCATTATCTTGCTGAAAAGTGCCACTGCTGTCAGGAAACACAATCATCATAAAGGGGTGTATGTGGTCTTCAACCAGTCTATGATACTCCTTGGCCATCATGGTGCTTTGCAGAAGCTCCATTGGACCCATGCATGCCCACATGAGTATTATCCAGAACATAGTGGATCCGCTGCCAGCTTGTCTTCATACCACAGTACATATGTCAAGGAGCTGACCCCCTCGCAGATGATGAATTATTGCCCTCTCATCAGCAGGAAGAAGAAGGTATTGGGATTCATCAGACCAGGCAATGTTTTGTCGCTGTGCCAGTACTTGAAAAAGGTGTGTTTCCGAAGAAACTGAAACTTGCTATACTTAAACCTTTACATAAAAAAGGGGAAAGAAAACAACCACAGAACTACAGACCAGTTGCCTTAACCTCAGTGTTTGGTAAATTAATTGAAAAAAAAAATGCTAGAAATCTTAATCGAGCACTATAATATGAATAACTTAATAGGAGATTTCAAACACGGCTTTAGAAGTGGTCGGAGCACCATATCTGCAGCAGTACAGTTTGTACACTGTCTGATGGAGAAAATAAATGAGGGTTACGAAACGGCAGGAGTGTTTTTAGATCTTTCCAAAGCGTTTGACAGAGTCCATCATGGCTCTCTTTTAAGTAAACTTGCTTGTAATGGTGTCAGTGGGAAACTGTTGCTTTTAATAGAATCTTACCTTAAAGGTAGACAGACAACAATGCACAGAAGTTGTGTATGATAATGGAGAGGTAATCGAAAAAAGAAGATCAAAGATAAAAAATATAAATTTTAGTGTGCCGCAAGGCTCTATCTTGGGCCCCTTCTTGTTTATTTGCTACGTAAATGACTTCCCAAAAGTATTAGACACCAGTAATCACATTACTATGTATGCTGATGACACCTCTGGGGTTTGCTGGGCACGTAGTAATGATGACCTAAATTCAGTGGTACAGAATTTTGTTGAAAAAGCACAAACACATTTTGAAAAAGAAAACCTGAGGGTCAATACTAACAAAAATAATTTAATTTATTTTAAGACAATTGGCTCAAATAACAATGCTGTTGTAAATGAGAACATTCAGGAAAATACCTGTTCAGAATGTAAATTTCTGGGGATATATATAGATGACAGACTTTCGTGGACTCAGTAAATAGATCATGTCTGTTGTAAAATAACATCTAGTCTGTATTTAATAAGGAGATTAGTTCAATATTTAGATATCGAAGCAATAAAAATAGTGTATTTTGGGTTGGTGTATCCCCATCTATCTTACGGAATTGTATTGTGGGGTGGGTGTAGCCAATACAATATAAGAAGGGTATTTGTATTGCAGAAAAGAGTAATAAGAACTATGGCAAAAGTAAGACCCAGAACTTCATGCAAAAAACCTGTTTATTAAGTTTAATATTATGACTATCTATGCAGTATATATGTTTCAATCAATATTATTAGTGGAAAAAGACAAAAAAGTGACAAACAGGAATATGGAAATCCATGATCACAATACAAGACACAAATCAGACTTTCATATGGTGAGCAGACGATTGAATCTAACAACAAATACCCCATTCATTAAGGGAGCAATATTTTATAATTCTCTGCCAAACAACCTGAAACAGCTTTCTGGTAGAATTTTTAAAAATGAGTTAAAATATGGCTTATATTTATGTTAAATATACTTAAATGATCTTTTACTTAATAGCATGTAATCTATTTATATTGTGTATCAATAATCTAAATGTAATTATTATAAAATTGCCCATGCATGTTAAATACATGTTTTGAGCTGTAAGATAAAAAAAAAAAATTACTGCTTGCTCAATATACAGATTGAATAACATCAGTCATAGGCCTCAACCCTGTCTTACTCCCTTCTCAACCACCCCTAAGGTTAAGGGATGTTATCTAAACCAACAAATGATCACCTGTTATTCTAATTTCTGGTGACCAGTCACTCCATTCGCGTCCTGAGCGTACTGCAACTGTCTTTCCAGTTCCATCCATTATTGTTAGAGGATCATGTCTTCTTTCTGTGGAACACTTTCTGTCAAATTCCACACGCAGGCCTTTGGCACCTTTAAAGACAAGTGCAACATTAGGATAGCTTGTGAACATGAAACAAATACACACAAACATGCAAAGGAAGACTGTGAAATGATTTTCTTAAAAATGAGAAGTTAGTTTTTTGACTGGAGATCATTTAGCCATGTGAATATAAAAGAAGCACCATGAATTTGATCAGTTATTTATCTTTTAGTCCACACAAAATGAATAACCCAAAAGAAAGCAGCGTGATTAAAAAAAAAAAAAAAACTTTGTAGCAGACAAAATAACTATTCTTGGCAATGTGATATGCCCCCCCCCCCCCCCCCACACACACACACACATACACTATTCTGTCATAGTATGATGGGTACAGATGGATATACTACATTACAGCCCTGTTATTGCTGCAAGTAATTCTTACAGCAAATAAAGATAACAAGTGCTCAGCAGAAGCCTTTCGACTTAGACCTGAAAGAAGTACACCTGTCACATTTTTTATTATTGGAAGACTATCGCAAACTTGACATGAAAAAACAGTGCTCATTTTCTGTTCAATGATCATAACAGTGATTTCCAAGTAATTTCTTTAAAAATTGTGCTCACTGAATAAATGAATCAATTCCTTTTCAGGTCATTTTGTTAACAATGTATGAATCACAACTGCATGTCATTATGACGACTGTAGAATATTATACTACAGGCAGTAACAGACTGAAAATAAATACAGTTGTTCGTCTTACAACACTTATTAACATCTACCTAAAATTACAAATGGACATAACAGAAAAGATTTGTGATCCACCAACATTGAAAGATGATCAATCATGTGAGAAATGTCTTGAGGTGATATCTGTATTGATAAGAGAGAGAGAAATATTCTAGTTGTCTATCTTTCCTTTTTCAGTGCTATATCGAAAACCTTTTCTATTTTGGATGAATCCTCAGGCTTATTTACTTCAAGAACTGCCAGAAGACAAGGGTAACTACACATTTTCTCCCTTCTCCCTGTTGGCAATTTTCACAAATGACTCTGTGAGCTTGAAATGTTAATGAAGCTATTCTATGATGTGTTTCACTTACAATTTATTGTTGATGCTGTTAGTTAATTTCGAACATTTGTATTGTTTATAACAAACTGTTCAAAAATAACTGAATTTCATTACAGTTATGCAGTTCAAACTCTGAAGAACAAATGTGTCTTACTATATAATGGAGGATACCAATTTTGAGTTGGTTAAATATTTATAATAAAGTAGGATGAAACTAAATGAAGAAGAAAAAGTATCAAGTAATGAGATCAAAATACTGAAATCCTAAAGTGAGTTCTTGATTTCATGAATAACTTTAAATCTCTCTTTTTTAAGTTTGTTTCCATAAATGAGTACCAAAAAGTAACACACATATAGAATACACACACTGGAAATAAAGATAGCACATGTACGACATACATACATCACTAAAACAATCAATGGCTAAACTCGATCAAATAAAGTACCAGATTTTATTGACTTTTCTAAATGTGTCGATAATGTAAAAAGTACTTTGCATTGGGGAAAAAGTAATACAAGGTTATCTCACAAATAAAGGCACAAAAGCTCTGGTGGATAAACATTGTTTCACAAGCAGCAGGTTGGGTAAGATACTTTAATCATTACCCATCAATAAATCACTAATCTTAACATTTTTTCCGACAAAGTACAAAGGCACTGATGCCAGCAAAGAGGAAATGTACATAAAGCTACTGTAACTACATCAGTATGGTGTACCAAAATATCAACTGTGAAACAGCTACATTTTAAGAATTCCTTCAATGGTCTTACAAACTGGAAACTTCTAGTTACCAGTTCAGAATAGTATGGAGGAATGGTGAGTGCTGTGTTCACAACAAGATATGAGAGACAGGCACACATAGAGAGGGTGCTATGCGGTAAAGCGAGCCTCCAGAGATGCGACATAGTTATGAACCACAGAGGGCACACTCAAAACGTACTATTTATGCTTCTGCCATTTCACTCAAATAGTTGCAAACTGGACATAAATCTGACAAACACAGATATAAGCTGACACATGGCTCCATTCAAGTCAGTATCATCAACAGTATCTGGAGTATCAATAGCAATTCAAGACTGCATCAGAACCATGTCTATAGTCACTGCCAAGAACAGCCAAACTGGATATTCTACAAGAGATTGTAGTTATCATTCACTGGATTCAGGATTAGACTAGAGTTAAAGACACAGTAGTGAATGTGAACTTTAAACTACTGCCACACATACTAAATTTAAGTAGTGTAATATCTTTTTTAATAAATTATTGTAAACTGTTCCTAATCTGTGTTGCCATATGGCTGCCTATAATCCAGTCATTTGCTCTGCATGAAAGTGGGCATGCTGAGCAAAATTTAATTTATAAAATATCTTGCTCCACTTAGAGACACTCATTCTTATTAAGGTTTTCATGTCAAAAATCACTCTATCAATTTACTTGGGTAACATGCAGATGCCGCACATTTATTTAGTGGACCCTGCTAGTCTGGTGACATCTCATCAGGGCTGGAGAATGTGATAAAAAGATGCCTAGAGTTGTCAGGAAGCACCAGTGAATATTTACTCTCTGACAACAGTTATTCCCCAGGATGCAATCTACCATCCCTAGAAGTTTCATGTAAAGACTTTTAAACACCCTGTATTTTTGTATATCTGTTGCCTAACCATATTTGGCCCTGTGACAAGGCTGTATAGTTGCTGCGTGCAAACATGCCACCTCATAATAGCAACTACTTTTGGTGGTAAAGGTATCCTTTCTTGCCACCTACTTATGTTTGATACCAAGTATCTTTGCTGAATATAATATAAAAAACTTGGCAATGAGGAAAAGAGACTGCCAGTAAAAACATGGTTATGAGGAAAAAATGGAACATATAAAAACCTGGTGACAAGGACAAGAGAGTAAATATCTGGCAATGAGATAAACAGTGAAAGTGAAACTTCTCTGGCAATGCAACAGATTCACCGTAGTGTAGCATTCTGTATATTCTGTATACTGTGCTAACCCCATTTTCTTTCCAGTAAGATATTTCAGAATTTTTTGTACTGTTCACTATTTCATGTCTCAGAAATGGTTCAGTCAGACTTATTGCAGCCCACACTGCTGTTGGTGCTACAAAACCTTGCTATAAAACAAGAACTGAAAATATTCTACAAAATTTTATCATACCACCACCACCATTTCTGGCTTTCTATCGGAAGACAGAATCCTGGCCAAGCTATGTATTAAGACTGGAATGACATTTCATTACCCACAAATTATCATGTGATGTTCAGTTAAAGCTAAACTTCTTGTTAAAATTGGCATATAAATTTTTAAATTTGAGATGCAGTAGAGAAATTAAAGATAAGCTATAATCTTATTTTAAAGCTCATGTGCACATAGCAGCAGCCAGACATAAATTTTTCCAGTGTTTTAAAAAAATCCAATCAAAGTTACAAAGAGTAGGTATTACAATTAGAGCGGCTCACTACAGATTGCAAATTGCTATGCAAAAATAAGACATGTGAAAGGTTTTACATTGATACTCTCATTTATTACATGCTCATAATGAACTCTCCTGATGTAAATTAAAGAAAGTTTTTCTTACAAGCTGCAACAGGGTCACAAATTAAGAATGGTGATTGAGAAAGTTGTGATCACAAATTCGTTAGGTCCTCAGACTACCAGTTTCGGTCAGCAATGACCACCTTCATATCCGTAGCAAAACATGGGAAAAGCATAATTACAACTAGCAGATTCCCTACAGTTTAAAACAATAAAGTAGGCCATAATGAAAAGTGTCACTGACACATATGTGAAAATTATGCACTTTAAATATTATGAGGCATACCTGTTTTAAAAACATGTCCTAATATACTGCAATGGTAGTGGCAAAGATAAACACAAAATCAACTTAGCATCATCACATATATGTAAAATATGGTATATACTACAGTCACCTTGTTAACAGTGCCACTATTCATAACAAACTGCTGTACAGTAACCACAAAATGTTTGTGTTCTAAGATCGTTATATGTCACTACTGTATGCATACACATATTTTTCAATCATATAATTGTACGATATGGAATAAAAAGAAGAATACAATCAGTAAAGTCTGTAATGGGTTTACCTGGTGTGTACATCATTATAGTAATAAAATGCAATAAATTAAAAACATGACAAAAGTTAGATTCTTAAAAAGGAAATAGTTAAGTGGCAATAATTTTGAAATGCTCTTGTGGCTAATTTTAGATAAAGATATAATGATATACATAAGAACAAGCTTAAACAGTACACAGAATAATATAAAAAGAATAAAGATGCCAAATGAATGAAAACAGACCATAGTGAGTAATCAGCATCCTTTGTTGGTGTGCCTGTCAGAATGCCGCATAAGCAAAACAGAGGTTAGAGGGGCCTCATACCCTGTGACAAGCCATTCCAAGAAAAGAATGATAAAACACTGCTCCACTCAATTAACAGGATTATCTAGTTAATGAAATATACTGCATACACAGAGAATCAACAAGAAAACATGAGAGTAATATGCTCAACATAATACAATGAAGTTCTCTTTGGATGGACAATACCACTATGGATCCATTATATTAGGATATGTTTTTAAAACAGGTATGCATCATTATAAATGCACATAATTTTCACAGGTACATCAGTAATACTTTTCATTATGCCTGTTTTATTGTTTTAAGCTGTAGACAATTCACTGGTTGTATTAGTGTCTTTCCCATGTTTTGCTTCCGATCTGAAGATTGTCAGCACTGAATGAAACTGGCAGTCTGAGGACCTAACAAATTTGTGATCATATATGGAAATAAAGAAATTTACTCTAAAGTCTTTTTTAGTTTGACTAACCCATCATTGCAGGAATGTCTGCCTTTAAACTGGGTGCACGAACAAATGCTTGCCTCGACTGATGCATGTCAGTTCAATGATGCTAGTGTTTTCACGATGAGTCGAAAACAACCTGCATGCACAGGGCGTGAGCACAACCTTGCAAGACTGTCACAAAGCACAAACAGACAGCAGCATCTCATAAACAGATCTCATAGGGTTAAATTATGATCATGTGCACACTGTACCATTAATCTCAAGTGCGAAGACTATTTCTCCAGAAATGTATAATGCAAGTGCTGCAAAAAGAAAGCTCATAAATCTTAAGTGTGCAACACAAAGCAATCTAGCACTAAAACACATGAATGGTTCTGCAAATTATGTTCAAAGCAAACATGTGCAAAGAAATAAAATCTGATGGGGGAAAAAAAGTCTTTTCAGCTATTGATAAGGCTTCATCTGTGACACCCAGAGTAAATAAAGTACTATTAAAGTCTCTTCTTGACAAAGCTATTCAGTTTCTTTAATTAATCTGTAGGTATACAAAAAATAGGGATTACCAAAACTAACCGAATTATAAAATTCACTATTTAGCTACACTGGCAACAAATACCCATCACACATCAGTTCATAACAGGTATTGCACAGAAGCAATTTACAAAACAGGCCAAAATTGTAGTACTAAATTTGCACAGAGCAACAAATTTACTGCGTCTTAATTTATTCGATAAACTTGATTTCACAATCCATGAAGGTGCAAATCAGATTCACACTGATGTCCCTAACGAAGAGTTGTAAAAGCTATTGCCCAACTATGGTATCATTTCTTCTCAAGCAACATCTAGCATTAAAAAGTACAAATAATACATCAAGTTGATGTCAAATGTCTAGCCAAAACTCTGTAAAGCATACAATATTCCATTTTCATTAGAGGACAAGGTGAAACAAGAACTAGATTGCCTGAACACAGTAGCATTATAGAATCAATTACGAGTAGCCAATGGGCTATGCCAATCACTGCCAATCTTGGTGGTACCAAAACCTAATGAAACACTGAGAATTTGCAGTGATTTTACAGCAACAGTCAATTTGAAATCAATAACAAATTCATATCAAATTCCGAAACTGAAAGAATTAATGTCTAAATTAGTTTGTGGGGTATACTTTGCAAAATTAAATTTAAATGAGACCTACTTACAAATATGATTGGATGAGGAGACAGAAAGATATGTCTCATAAATACTCCATTTGGACTTCATCAATACAAATATTTCTATTTGGGATTAACATTACACCAAGCCTGTTCCAGTGATACTTAGAACATTAATTATGAAAACTTGCAAGTCCGTGAACCACCTGGATAAAATATCTTGGTGAACTCCTGAAGAGCTATTATGTAATTAGAAATGTATATTTTAGATTTTACAAGCAGCCAATGTAAAACATAACAAGGAAAAGTGCATATTTTTGCAACAGGAAGCCCAATACTTAGGACACATTCTGCCGCAACAAGGTAGCAGACCAACACTGTAACACTTTGAAGCAATTAAATATCTTCCATCTCCCAACGTTCTCAAGCAATTATATGCTGTTGTAGGTCAAATCAATTACTACAGAAAATTCATTCCACAAGCAGCATCCATAACTGAACCGCTTCACAAACTGTGAAGGAACAAAATGGATCTGGCACAATGAACGCTAACAAGTATCTCTCAAAAAGAATCCATTAAATTTCAGTCATACAATAAATTACATTAATTACATTTGAACCATCACATAAAAATGTTGTAGGAAAGGCGAGCAAAAGACTGTTTTATTGACCAAGCACATGGAAGATCCCACAAATCTACAAAAGAGACTGCCTACACTACACTTCTCCATCATCTTCTTGAGTATTTTTGCACGGCATGGGATCCTTACTAGACAAGTTTGACAAAGGGCACTGAAAAAGTTCACAGAAGAGTAGCTCATTTTGTATTATTGTGAAATAGAGGGACGAGTGTCACAGATATAGTTGGTTGGTTGGTTTGTTTAGAGGTGGGAGAAGGGACCAAACTACGAGGTTATCGGTCCCTTGGTAATAATAAAACAATGCCAAAGTGTGGGCATAAAACGGATGAAACTTATAACACAAAACGGAAAGAAAGGAAAATCCACAAGAACGAAGGGAACACTAAAAGGAACAAAAGAGGACAAGAAAACAACAGAGAGATGCTAAAAACGGAAGAAAGTAAAACATGAAAGCAGATTACAGAATAAAAAGGGAAATCCAGCCACTCTGCAATACATTAAAACTTCCACCCTAAAAGCACTAGGGTGGAGGACACAGAGGGAAAAAAGACATGTGCTAAAACCTAGATAGAAATATAAAACCCACTCTCATGGATAAAACATAATCTAAAGCTGCTGTGGAGGCATTGCTTCCCAACACCGAAGGCCGGGTGCCGGGAAAGTTAAAAGTCTGCCACAGGGCGGCCAAAAGTGGGCAGTCCAACAATAGGTGGACGACTGTCATTTGGGAGCGACAGCGACGCTGAGGGGGTCCTCGTGATGGAGTAGGTAACCATGCTTTAGCCACGTATGGCCAATGCGGAGCCGGCAGAGGACAGATGACAGATATGATTCACAAACTGGGGAGGCAATCATTAAAACAAAGGCGTTTCTCGTTGCAGTGAGATCTTTTCACAAAAATTAAATCACCAACTTTCTCCTCTGAATGCCAAAATATTTTGCTATCTCACTCCCACACAGGGAGAAATGATCATCATAATAAAATAAGAGAAATCAGAGTTCACACAGAAAGATTTACATGTTCACTTTTCCCATGTCCTATTCAAGAGTGCAACAATTGAGAAATAGTCTGAAAGTGGTTCAATGAACAATTTGCCAAGCACTTGGATTTGAATTGCAGAGTAGTGTTGTATGTGTAGATACACACTGTGAGAGCACAATTCAATGGAATTATTACAAAACTACTTGACAATTAGGACACTGCCAGAAAAATATAGCAGCAACATACCTGGTATCTTTACATGTCCAGTAAGTGTAGCATCATCAATATATGGATGACTGCTTTCTTGAACAACTGGTTTTGGAGCCATATGTAATGAAAATGTGTTACTTGCTACATCTTCCAATTCAGTAACACACAGTTCCAGTAGCATGTCACAAATATCTGCATATGCCAATCCCATTGCTGTAAAGGATTGAGAAACAATATAAGTAGTCATAAAAAAGAAAATGTCTATGAAAAAATCAATACAAATGCAGTAGTTCACTGATGTACAACAACGATATAACAGTACAATATAAATTGCTGCTGATAACACTGCAGGAAGCATACTAAGGAGCTGTTCAACTTAGTTCAATTTGTAACACACTCAGTAGCCTCTCTCATTGACAGTCAATTTTATTAGTACACTACTGACCATTAAAATTGCTACACCAAGAAGAAATGCAGATGATAAACGGGTATTCATTGGACAAATATATTATACTAGAACTGACATATGATTAGATTTTCACGCAATTTGGGTGCATAGATCCTGAGAAACCAGTACCCAGAACAACCACCTCTGGCCGTAATAACGGCCTTGATACACCTGGGCATTGGTCAAACAGGTACAGGTGCCCGTGCAGCTTCAACACGATACCACAGTTCATTAAGAGTAGTGATTGGCGTATTGTGACGAGCCAGTTGCTCGGCCACCATTGACCAGTCATTTTCAGTTGGTGAGAGATCTGGAGAATGTGGTGGCCAGGCCAGCAGTCGAACATTTTCTGTATCCAGATAGGCCCGTACAGGACCTGCAACACGCGGTCATGCATTATCCTGCTGAAATGTAGGGTTTCGCAGGGATCGAATGAAGGGTAGAGCCACGGGTCGTAACACATCTGAAATGTAACGTCCACTGTTCAAAGTGTCGCCAATGCGAACAAGAGGTGACTGAGAGGACTCTATCAATGCAATAGCTCAACAGGTTAACAGACTCACCCTCAGAAAAACAGTGTGACAGAAACAGAGTAAGGAACTAGTGTGAACATGTGAAGCTGAGCAGAAAGCTTCACAGACTACTTCAAGTTCCTCAGGGACCTCTGCAGCTAGTTCTGTGGTACCTGTACCAACCACAGCAAGCAGCTTCCTTGCAGTACCTTTCATCCTTACTTTTTTGGCAAAACGAAATGAGAACATTACAACTTTCCTACAGAGTGTTTAAGATGTAGGACACACTTGTTTCCAGCCAAATGGTTTTGTTTACTATATGAAGAGGACAATACAATGGATCCCTTTAGGGCATCCCAGAAACAAGTACATAGACTGATGGCTAAAAATGTAGGACTACAGGAATGAGTTACATAATTTAGAACTAGAAGTACTAAAGAGAAGAAACACACTCAAAAATATCATGTTAGAGGACCCTAGAGAGGCCGATACGTAGGTCCCTAGAATGGATGTGACTAGTGAGGAAGAGGTCAAGTTTAGACATAAGTAGTGGTGACTGGTTGTCTCACTGTTGAGCAACACAAATTAAAATAGGAATCTCCGTCTCACCAAGCCGAAATGTTACCTCCACATGTGATCAATAGTTTAGCTGTGGTCACCTTTATCACCCCCCCCCCCCCCCTTTCTTTCTTTTTTGAAAACCTGATGGGAATATGCACATATTTTTGAGAAACATATGTGACATTAGTAATGTGTGTTCCTGGCTGTACGAGTTCCTGTTGTTTGTACAAAGCTAAAATTGCCAGGAATGACACACAAGCAGGTATAATCTGTTGATGCATTACGAGATGCAGTAAAATTTGAAGTCCTGGCAAACAGTTTAGCATAACACTATTCAGACTAAAAGAAAGTCAGTTACTACACAGCCTGTTTACTTACACTACAGCAAAAGACAAATGGAGATTTTAAAGCTTTTGAAGTTTGAATACAAACTGCATAGCATTGCTCGTGCATGTTTGGATGGGATGCTACACACAATTGAGGTGCTGACTGAGGAGGCTAAATCTCATCCTAATGATGTATTCATTAAGGGTATACGCCCACAAATAGATTGTGAGGTGAAGGTAGCCTAACCAACTTCACTGCATGTTGCAACCTTGTTGCACGAGAAGGCTGGTTGGGTTGTTTCCACTCCACTGCACAGTAATGGGCCACACCATTTTTTGTAAACAATGTGCAATGGAAACACAGGGGTAAACCAAATCATACAGCTGGGCACTATTGGGTGTCATTTCAGACCAATTGGCACTTGGCAGGACAAATGAGTGACAGTTGCCTACAGAATTTTAGACAGAATCATCAAGAGCAGAATTCTCCACAAAAGTATAGAAAGTATGAGAGACTGTATGTGGATCACGACAAAGGAGGTAGGACCACTCACTCACTTTCGCCCCCAACAATAGTAATGAATCTTGTCCAAAATGGAGTGGGAAGTGAGGTGGCTACTATAATTTTAGAAGGAAAGATCAGGAGAAGGTTGGTTGGTTGGTTGGTTGGTTGGTTGGTTGGTTGGTTGGTTGGTTTGTGGACCCAGAAGGAAGAAAAACAAGCAACAGAGATGACAAGGGATGACACAGAACAAGAAAGACACAGACAAAGACCAGACAAGAGGAATTAAAAGCACACAGTGTTACAGTGGTTGGCCAACCATGGAAACAAAGAAAGGAAAAGCCAACCACCAAGAGACACACTAAAAATCCCAATTTAAAACTGTAGGCCAAAGGCCAGACGCAATGCACAAAAGAGAAAAACCCTCAAATTGAGCGATAAAAGTCCACTGCTCAAATAAAACTCAAAACTAAGCCTGTCATTGCAGCATCATCCTTTAAAAGTGCAGGGAGCATATCAGGCAGCACAAACATCTGCCTGGGTTCAGTTAAAAGTGAACAGTCCAACAAAATGTGGACCACTGTCAACACTGAACCACAGTGACAGAGAGGTGGGTCCTCGCGGTGCAGTAAATAACCATGTGTCAGCCGGTGTGGCCAATGTGTAGCCGGCAGAGTACAAGTGAGCCCTTGCGAGAGGCCACAAGGAGGAGCACCACACACCGGTAGTCTCCTTGATGACCAGAAGTTTGTTGGGTGAAGGCAGGATGCGCCATTCATCACTCCAGGTACCAAGGACGCAAAACTGACTGGAGATCATACTCCAAACGGCCAATCTCCAGGGCCGGTGCATCAACAGCTTGTTTGGCCAGTGTGTCAACCCGTTCATTATCCAGGATGCCGACATGATCCGGGGTCCACACAAAGACCACGGAGCAGCCGCAACGGGCAAGAGTGTGGAGGGACTCCTTGATAGCCATCACCAGACAAGAACGAGAAAAACACTAGTCGATAGCTCATAAATTGCTCAGGAAGTCACAACAGATAACGAAGGACTTGCCTGAGCAGCAACGGATAGATGGCGACAAGCTCTGCAGTGAAAACACTGCAGCCATTCAGCAATGAGCATTGTTCCCCAAGAGTAAAAGCATACTCAACCTGACCAGCAACCATCGAACCATCGGTATAGATTACGGCAGAGCTAGGAAATGCGGCAAGGATGGAAAGAAAGCATCAGCATAGGGCCTCAGGAGGGACTGAGTCTTTCGGGCCTTGTGCCAAATCCAGCCGAAGGCACAGGCGGGGCACACACCACATGGATAGATGTAGATGGGCCTGGAAAACAGGTGGGAGAGGGAAAAACTCAAGCCCAGAGAGAAGAGCCGGGACGCGAACCATGATCATACACCCTGACCGGGGCCGCCGTTCTGGAAGATGGACAACCAAGTTGGGTAACAGGAGACGGTAATTTGGATTCCCTGGCAAGCTACAAACATAAGCAGCCAGTAGTCATTGGCGGCGGATCTGCAATGGAGGGACACCAGCCTCCACAAGGATGCTGTTTACAGGGCTTGTGTTGAAAGTACCAGTTGTGAGTCGGATCCTGCAGTGAAGTATGGGGTCAAGCAACCGCAACGCGGAAGGCGGTGCCAAACAGTAAGCCAGGCTCCCATAATCGACTGAATCAACACCTGGTAAATTCGTAGAAGGGCAGACCAATCGGCACCCCAGCTCATGTGACTCAAGCAACGTAGAGCGTTAAGATGCTGCCAGCACGTTTGTTTAAGCTGCCAAATATGAGTGAGCCAAGTCAACCGGGCATCAAAAAGCAATCCCAAAAACTGATGTGTCTCCACCACTGCAAGAGGTTCACCGTCAAGATAAAGCCATGGATCAGGGTAAACAGTGCGATGCCAGCAGAAATGCATGCAAGTCTTAGCGGCCAAAAACTGGAAGCCGCCAAAAATGGCCCAAGATTGTGCCTTGCGGATAGCGTCCTGCAGCTGCCATTCATCACCCACAATGCCAGTGGAGCTATAGTAGAGGAAAAAGTCATCAGCATAAAAAGAAGCCACGGACATTCCCACAGCTGCAGCGAGCCTACTGATAGCAACTAAAAAGAGGCAGACACTAAAGACAGAGCCTTGCGGGACCCCATTCTCCTGGACTTGAGAGGAACTGTGGGAGGGACCAACTTCCACGTGGAAGGAATGGAGTGACAGTAAAATCTGAATAAAAACTGGGAGCAGGCCCCTAAGACCCCACCCACGAAGTGTGGTGAGGATATGATGTTGCGATGTTGTATTGTATGCCCTCCGCATGTCAAAAAAAAAGACAGCAACCAGATGCTGACAGTGGGCAAATGCCATACGGATGTCAGACTCCAGGCAGATCAGATTATCAATGGCATAGCGACCCTTATGGAACCCACCCTGGAACGGAGCCAGAAGGCCCTGAGAGTCAAGTAGCCAATTCAAACTCCGCCTCACCATGCGTTCGGGCAACTTGCACGGAGCACTGGTGAGGCTAATGGGGCGGTAGCTGTCCACCTCCAGAGTGTCCTTCTACATCTACATCTACATACATACGCCAAAATCCGCCATGCGGTGTGTGGCAGAGGGTACCTTGTACCACAACTAGCATCTTCTCTCGTTGTTCCACTCCCAAACAGAACGAGGGAAAAATGACTGCCTATATGCTTCTGTACGAGCCCTAATCTCTCTTATCTTATCTTTGTGGTCTTTCCGCGAAATGTAAGTTGGCGGCAGTAAAATTGTACTGCAGTCAGCCTCAAATGCTGGTTCTCTAAATTTCCTCAGTAGCGATTCATGAAAAGAACACCTCCTTTCCTCTACAGACTCCCATCCGAGTTTCTGAAGCATTTCCGTAACACTCACATGATGATCAAACCTACCAGTAACAAATCTAGCAGCCTGCCTCTGAATTGCTTCTATGTCCTCCCTCAATCCGACCTGATAGGGATCCCAAACGCTCAAGCAGTACTCAAGAATAGGTCATTATAGTGTTTTATAGGCGGTCTCCTTTACAGATGAACCACATCTTCCCAAAATTCTACCAATGAACCGAAGATGACTATCCACCTTCCCCTAAAACTGCCATTACATGCTTGTCCCACTTCATATTGCTCTGCAATGTTACGCCCAAATATTTAATCGACATGACTGTGTCAAGTGCTACACTACTAATGGAGTATTCAAACATTACTGGATTCTTTTTCCTATTCATTTGCATTAATTTACATTTATCTATATTTAGAGTTAGCTGCCATTCTTTACACCAATCACAAATCCTGTCCAAGTCATCTTGTATCCTCCTACAGTCACTCAACGACGACACCTTCCCGTACACCACAGCATCATCAGCAAACAGCAGCACATTGCTATCCACCCTATCCAAAAGATCATTTATGTAGATAGGAAACAACAGCAGACCTACCACACTTCCCTGGGGCACTCCAGATGATACCCTTACCTCCGATGAACACTCACCATCGAGGGCAACGTACTGGGTTCTATTACTTAAAAAGTCTTCGAGCCACTCACATATTTGGGAACCAATCCTATATGCTCATACCTTAGTTAGGAGTCTGCAGTGGGGCACCGAGTCAAACGCTTCCCGGAAGTCAAGGAATATGGCATCCGTCTGATACTCTTCATCCGTGGTTCGCAAGATATCATGTGAAAAAAGGGCGAGTTGCATTTCGCAGGAGCGATGCTTTCTAAAGCCGTGCTGATGCATGGACAGCAATTTCTCTGTCTCAAGGAAATTCATTATATTCTAACTGAGAATATGTTTGAGAATCCTGCAACAAACCGATGTTAAGGATATTGGTCTGTAATTTTGAGGATCCGTCCTTCTACCCTTCTTATATACAGGCGTCACCTGCGCTTTTTTCCAGTCTCTCGGGACTTTACGTTGGGCAAGGTTTCAACACGAGGATGACGATGCTTTTCCGCCATTGTGATGGGAACTCACCCTCAACCCAGACATGGTTGAGAAGGTCTGGGAGGTGTCATTGGCATTTCACCGAGAGGTGTTTGAGCATCTGATAGTGGATGCGATCCTGCATGGGAGTCATATCAGGGCAAGCGGCTAGGGCACTTTGGAATTCCCACTCACTGAATGGAGTATTGTATGATTCGGGATGGAGCATATGGAATGTGAGGCTCCGATGTTCCAACTGCCCTTTCAGGGAGCAGAAGGCCAGTGAGTAATTTGTGGAAGTGGAACTCTGAGCATAATGCTCCACTAAGAGTTTGGCAATCGTGTCAGAGTCAGTACAGACTGTTCCATGCAGGGATAGCCCAGGTATGATGATGGGGGTCTGATAGCCACAGAGTCGTCTAATCCTGGCCCAAACCTGCAATGGTGAGGTATGGATGCCAAAGGTGGAGAAATACCTTTCCCAGCACTCCTGTTTCAGTCGGTGAATAAGGCTCTGAGTTCAGGCATGGAGCTACTTAAAGGCAATGAGGTGGTCCAGTGACAGGTGCTGCTTGTGATGTTGGAGGGCTCACCTGCGATCGCAAATCGTATCACCGATCTCTGGTGACCACCAAGGCACAGTCTTCCGCCGAGGGGACCCAGAACAGGGAATTGTAGATTCCACTGGGCGTCTTGAGAAAGAGTCTCAATAGTGGCAATGGAGGCAAACGAGTCCCAATCAGCCTTATTCAAAGTCCATCTGGGGAGGCACCTAGAAGAGTGACGCTGCAGCAGTGACAGAAAGATCTGAAGGTGGTCACTATCACAAAAGTCGTCTTGCACATGCCAGTGGATGGATGGTAGAAGGCCAGGGTTGTAGACCGAAAGGTCAATGGCTGAGTACGTGCCATGCGCCACACTGAAATGTGTGGAGGCACCATTATTTAAAAGAGAAATGACGAGCTGTGCCAACACTTGCTCAATGACAGGGCCAACTTCTTCTTCTTCCTCTCTTCCTCCTGCTGATCCTTAGGAGCAATCTGGGAAGGAGTCTCAGAAGGAGGGCCAGGGCCACATGAAGAGCGGGAAGCTCTGTGATCTGCCGCTCCTGACTCTTTGAGCCACTGACTGATGTCAGCTGTCGCACTTGAGGATGTCTTAGAAGGTTGACTTCCAAGGGACCCTTTCCATGCGAGATAAGCCGGAGGTGGCTGGTGTGGGGGGTGGGGTGGGGCAGGGTCCGATATCCCCGTCAATTTGGGGGGTTGGTCTCCCAAAGGAGGTACCTTGGGAGTTCAAGAAGAAGCAGTGTCCCCCATCACAGACACAGGGGAAGAGGCAGGGCCGCCCTAATGTCTCACTGGAGGCTTAACAACTGCAGGGACAGCTGTCACCACCACGGTCAACAAAGTCGCAGTAGCAGCATATGATGTAGTCATCTGCACAGGATGAAGCCGTTCATACTTCCTCTTCGCATCCTGATAGGTGAGCCTGTCCAGGTTTTTATTTCCATGATTTGTCACTCCTTATGGAGAACAGGACAGTCAAGCAAGTAGGGGGAGTGGTGCTTCCCACAGTTCACCAAGTGGGAGGAGGCACACATGGAACGCCCGGGTGCAGAGGACGACCACAATCCCTGCATGTAGTGCTGGAAGTACAACCAGATGACATGTGACCAAACTTCCAACACATGAAGCACTGCATATGGGGAGGGACATATGGTTTTAAGTCACAAGGGTAAACCATCACCTTGACCTTTTCAGGCAATGAGTCACCCTCAAAGGCCAAGATGAAGGCATCAGTAGCAACCCTGTTGTCCTTGGGTCCCCTATACACGCACCGGACGAAGTGGACACCCCGTCACTCTAAGTTGGCGTGTTGCTCCTCATCCGACTGCGAAAGGAGGTTGCGATGGAAAATAAGACCCTCAACCAAATTAAGGCTTTTATGAGGAGTAAACAAAACTGGGATATCACCCAGCTTGTTACAGGCAGGCAACGCCCACAACTGGGCTGGGGACACGGCTTGGATCCAAATCGCCCTGCTGCGCATTTTAGACAATGCCGCCACTACCCCAAACCTGTCTTCAAGTTGGTCTACGAAAAACTGGGGCTTCGTTGTCTGAAAGGTCTATCCATCAGCCCTGCAGCAAACTAGGCACCAAGGCGAATACGGCTCATGAGACCGAGTTGCCCTACGGTCCTCCCAGGGCATGGCCAGAGAGGGCAACGATTGGGAATCATAGGTCGCAGCATGAAATTCATTTCGTACCTGCTTGGAGACTGCTGGGGCTGAGAAACCACCAGCTTGATTTGAGTTAACCTGTTTCACCATGAGAAACAAATAATACACTAGCATGAGCCCCTGTATCTCCTAAATTTTGATATTCCTTCCCCTGACCCCCCCCCCCCCCCCCCCCCTGCGGGTTCGGGGTTTAGAATAGGCCCGCGGTATTCCTGCCTGTCATAAGAGGTGACTAAAAGGAGTCTCCAATGTTTCGGCCTGTATGTGTTGATCCCCTCTTGGGTTTGACCTCCATCTTTTCCAAATTTCTGTTGCTAGTGCGTGCCATGTGGGGTAGGACACCTTACGAGGTGTTTTTTGTTTGTCCATCATGCACCAAGATCTTTCGTGCTACTTATTGTCGTATGGCAGACTTTGCATCCAACATCTTCTGGGTTGCCTACTTCTTGTCTCCTGACTGTACGATAGCCAGTCCGTCATGGTGGAATTGTCATGTACCCTCTGGGCGGTAGCCCACTGACAACACAGGGATCACACTGCTGATGCCAGAGCTGAGACCTCCCCGCGTATGCCAAGGAGTAGGTGCACTTCCTTCTGGGGCACCAGGACTCCCGGCAATGGCCATCCCACCAGGTGGCCCTTGATGAGGCAGGGTGGCGCCTGTGGGGAGAGCCCCTGGTCAGAATGGGTGGCATGAGGGCAGATGACCCACCACACATTCATTGTCTCCTTGATAACACAGTTTATTTGGTGTACTGAGGGTGCACCACTCAGCATCCCAGATCACAAAAACTTTACGGTGGAAGACCGATCAGAGATCAGTTTCAGGCAGGTCGATCTCCAGAGTTGGTTTACCGGTAGCCTGTTGGGCCAGGCTGTCAGCAAGATCATTCCCCAGGATCCCGACATGTCCTGGGGTCTAAATGAAGGTCACTGAATGTCCACTGTTGCTGATGGCATAAAGAAACTCCTGGATAGTCATTACCAATTGATGGCAAGGGAATCACAGGTCGAGAGCTTGTAGGCTCCTTATGGGGTCACTACAGATGATGAAGGACTTACCGATGCAGGATCGGGTATGTTCAACATCACAACAGATGGCAACGAACTCTGCAGTGAAAACACTACGGCCATCGGGCAAGGAGTGCTGTTCAGTATGTCCAACATAAGTGTAAGCGAAGCCAACAAGACCTCGAACATTGATTCATCAGTGTAGACTATTTCTGAGCCCAGGAACTTGCTGAGAATAGAGAAAAATTGCTGGTGGAGGGCCTCAGGTGGAAATGAGCCTTTTGGGCCTTGCAATAAGTCCAGACAAAGTTGTAGCTGAGGCATGGACTATGGAGGTGTACGTAAGTGGACTTTGCAGGAGAGGTGGTAAGAGAGAAAGTGTCGAGAGTAGGAAGCAACTGTATGTGGACTGCAAGAGGGGTTCTCCATTCTGAGCTGCCATTGCAGGAGGTGGATTGCCCTGTTAGGGAAAAGGAGATGGTAATTTGGAGGATAAGCTGAATAATGAATGTGGGTGTTATAAATTCGCAAGCAGTAGTGCCGCTAGAGTCGCAATGGAGGAATGCCAGCTCCCACAAGGAGGTTGTTCACTGGGCTCATTTGGAAAGCTCCCATCGCAAGCCGAACTCCATAGTGGTGGACAGGGTCCAGCAGCAATAGTGCGGGCGGCAATGCTGAACCATACACCAGACTCCCATAATCCAGATGGGACTGCACGAGGGCTTTGTACAGCTGCAGCAGTGTAGAGCAATCAGCATCCCAGTTGGTGTGGGTCAGGCATCGAATAATATTAAGATGCCACCAGCACTTTTCCTTAAGCTGACTAAGATGGGGAAGCCAAGTTAAGCGGACGTAAAAGAGCAGTCACAAGAAGTGGTAAGTCTCCACTACATAAAGTAGTTGGTCATTGAGGTAAAGTTCTGGATGGGGTGGACAGTATGACGAAGTGTGTGACACAGGTATTGGTGGTCAAAAACTGAAAGCTGTGAATGAGGGCCCACGACTGCACCTTTTGTAGGACTCCCTGCAGCCGGAGTTCAGCAACACCAATAGAAGAAGAGCAGAAGGAAATACAAAAATTTTCAGCATATAGGAGGGGAGATACTGAGAACCCCACTGCTAATGCAAGACCATTAACAGCAATTACAAAGAATGGGACACTCAGGACAGAGCCCTGTGGGACCCCATTCTTTTGGATTTGGGGTGCCCTTCTGGAAGTACTGATGTGAACTCTGAAAGTGTGGAGTGACAAGAATTTCCATATTAGAATCAGGAGCTGGCCCCGAAAACACCACTCATGCAGATCAGCGAGGCTGTGGTGTTGCCAAGTGGATGCGTAGGCCTTCTCCAGGTCAAAAAAGAAGGGCAATAAGGTGGTGTTACTGGGAAAAGGCTGATCAAATGGCAGACTCCAGGCGGACCAAGTTGTCGGTGGTGGAGTGCCCTTGTCAACAACTGCCCTGGGACGGAGCCAGAAGGCCTCAAGACTCAAGGAGCCAACACAACTGCTGGCTCAACATATATTCGAGCACATTTCAGAGAAAGTTGGTGAGGCTAATAGGATGAACAACTATACTTTCCCACCACTGCAACGAGAATTCCCTTCGCTCCAGATGTGGTTGAAGATGGCAAGGAGGTTGCGCTGGTAATCCACTGACAGATGTTTAATCATTTGGGAATAGATGCAGTCTGGACCAGGGGATGTGTCAGGACAGATGGCAAGGGCACTGATAAATTTCCACTCACAGAAGGTAGCGTTATATGGCTCTGGGTAGTGTGTAGCAAAAGACAGGTGTTTTTGTTCCACCTGCTGTTTGAGGAGACGAAAGGTGGGGTGGTAATTCTCAGATGCAGAGGTGCGAGTATAATGCTCAGGAAGGGCCCGCCTACAGTCTCTAATGGCCACAGCGATTTCTGGCGACTGACAAGGCACTTACTTCCGCAGGGGGCAACCTGAGGAACAAGGTATTGAAAATTCATCTGTGGCAACAACGGCAGTAGTGATAGTGTGGATCACCTCATTGATGTTGTCATACAACGGAGATTCAACAGAGGTAGTGAAGATGAAAGTGTTCCAGTCAGTCGTGGGAAAAGCCCATATGGGCAAGTGTCCAGATGAGTGATGCTGGGTAAGGAACAGGAAGAGTGTAAAGTGGTCACTACCACACAAGTCATCATGAGCTCTCCAGTGGATAGATGGGACAAGGCCAGGACTACAAACCGAGAGATCAACAGCCAAGTATGTGCCATGTGCCACACTGAAATGTGTGGGGGCATCTGCATTTAGGAGGCAAATGTCGAGTTGGGTTAGTAGGTCCTTGACATCTTCACCACAGCCTTGGTTCCACCACACAATGGGTTATGGGCATTAAAATCACCCAGAAGTAGAAAAGGTGGGGGGGGGGGGGGGGGGGGGGGGGACTTGGGAAATTAGTGCCACCAATATATGGGGTGGCACTTCATCATCTGGAAGGAGGCGGATGTTACAGATGGTAATTTCATATATTGTTCTCACCCTGACAGCCACAGCTTCTAAAAGTGTTTGAAGGAGCACACGTACACTACAGACAGAGGTAAGGACATAGATGAAAACTCCACCTGACAGTCTGTCACAGTCAGTACAGCCATGAAGGGCTGGTGTCTGCATTACAGACTGAAGAGCAATGCAAAAAGCAGGTGTAACACGTAAAGAGTTTTCATATCGCAACCAGGTGGGAGAAAAAACTCCTGCAGTTTCACTGGAGGATGACACTTTCTGTAGTTGGGGAAGGCATGGAGTGACCAAGGAGGCAATTTACACCTCAGCACCACCTGCTGCCATCAGTTGAGTATGTGTGTCGGTGAGATTCAGGTCCTCGGAGGACACTAAAATCTCCAACTTGTCCTCAGACGCAGAACTGGTTGGGAGTGGTCGTGTTGGGGCCACTGGAGAGTCCTGTTTCTTAGCATACTACTTCTTCATCCACTTGCTCTCTCACTTCTCTTTGGGGTCTTGCTGGGAGGATTTCTCTGAAGTAGCTTCAGGCATAGAGGAAGGCTGTGAATCCCTTCATCCAGCAGCTTGTGGCTCCTTCAACCACTGGCAAGTGTCCACATTTCCATTAGTGGAGACCTTGAAAGGGAGGGTCTCAATGTACAAGAGGAGCCAAGAGGAGGCTGTGGCCTCTCCGGCTGTGGGGAGTGGACCGATGTCCCTGGCATTTGGGATGGTATTTATCTCAAAGTAGGTGGTTTGGGAGCAATGGAAAAAGAGGTTGTCCCTGAGAGTAATGGAAACAGAGGTTGCCCCAAACCACCAAGGGGGCAGATGTATTCAGGAGGCCTGGAGGGTCCACTGTATGAGACAGAGATGTTGGAACTATCATTCCAAGTGAGGATGATGTCAACGTAGCTGCAGCATACACAGATGTCAAGCGAATGGGGTGCAACTGTTCAAATTTACATTTAACCGCTTGATAAGTCAGCTGGTCCACCGTCTTGTACTTCACAATTTTCTGCTCCTTGTGGAGTACTGTGCAGTCTGGCAAGCAGGGGGAGCAGTGCTCTACACAGCTGACACAAGTGGGAGCAGGCACACATTGAGTATTTTGATGCAGTAGATGTCAGCAGTCTCAACATGTGACACTGGAATTGCAGGGGAAAGACATGTGCCTGAATTTCTAGCTCTTAAAGTATCACATACGGGAAGGGACATACGGTTTTATGTCACTTAGGTAAAACATCACCTTGACCTTTCCAGACAATGAATCACGCTCAAAGGCTAAGATGAAGGCACAGGTAGCAACCCTATCGTCTTTGGGTCCTCTACAGACACACCAGATGAAGTGAACACCCCACCATTCTAAATTGGCATGGAGCTCGTTATCAGACTGCAAGAGAAGGTCACAATGGAAAATAATCCACTGGACCATGTTAAGGCTTTTATGAGGGGTGACGGGAATGAGAATATCACCTAGCTTGGCAAAGGCTGTCTGAATGAGCACTGCCCCATTTCTTTATTTCAGACAGCACAGCCACTTTCCCGAACTTGTCCTCCACATGTCTGACAAGAAATTGATGCTTTGTAGCCAGAAAGGAGTCCCCATCCCGTCTGAATGAGCACTGCCCCATTTCTTTATTTCAGACAGCACAGCCACTTTCCCAAACTTGTCCTCCACATGTCTGACAAGAAATTGATGCTTTGTAGCCAGAAAGGAGTCCCCATCCATTCTGCTGCACATTAAATACCTTCGCGAATAAGGGTCTCTCTTTTCCATAGTTCTATTTTTCTCCCATGGTGTGGCTAGAGAGGGGAACGATTTGTGGTCATATTTTTCAGCCTTAATTTCGACTTTCCTTTTTTAGAGACTGCTGGGGCCATTTGGTCCCCAGCAAAAGATGACTTGGTCTGCTTCATTGTGGGTCATCTGCCCTGATGCCACCCACTCCAGTCAGGAGCTCTCGCCTCGGGCACCACCCAGCCACAGCAAAGGCCACCTAGTGCGATGGCCATTGCCAGGAGTCCTGATGCCCCAAGAAGAAGGGTATCTACTCCTTGGCATACGTGGGGAGTTTGCAGCTCAGGTATCAGGGCACCATCATGACAGACTGGCTACCATGCTGGATATTGGGTGTCGAGAAATCCAACATCGTCATGGGGGTGACAGAGGACTATGGAAGCAGATGATGTACCCTATAAGATGTTCTCACTCAGATAGCTGGGTTGCAGGTGGAGTTGCATACCCAGGACAATATGAGGTGCAGAAGGTCTAATCACACACTGGATATATGGAGCACTGCGTAAGGCATCCTTGCCTAAATGGCCAACATTTCGGATAATTTTGAAAGATGTGCAGGTCAAATCCTGAAAGGGGGACCATAACTGATTAGGCTGATGAGTGGGAGACTCCTTTTACTCGCCTCTTACAACAGGAAGGAATACATCAGGTCTATTTTAATCCCTGAACCCACAGGGGGCCTTAGAAATGCGCCTAGCACTTTTCAAAGATTCACTGACCTGTTTTAGAGAGGACTGAAGCCTACTGTGTGTTTAATGTATTTGGAAGATGTCATAATACACTGAAGAGCCAAAGAAACCATTACACCTGCCTAGTATCATGTGGGGCCCACACACACACACCCAGAAATGCCGCAATACAATGTGGCATGGACTCGACTAATGTCTGAAGTAGTGCTGCAGGGAACTGACACCATGATTCCCACAGGGTTGTCCATAAATCCATAAGAATATGAGGGGCTGGAGATTTCTTCTGAACAGAATGTTGAAAGGCATCCCAGATATGGTCAATAAAGTTCATGTCTGGAGAGTTTGGAGGTCAGCGGAAGTATTTAAACTCAGAAGAGTGTTCCTGGAGCCACTCTGTAGCAATTCTGGGTGTGTGGGGTTCACATTGTCCTGCTTGATTGCCCAAGTCTGTCGGAATGCACAATGGACATGACTGGATGCAGGTGATCAGACAGGATGTTTAACGTGTGTCACCCGTCAGAGTCATATCTAAATGTATCAGGGGTCCCATATCACTCCAACTGCACACACACCACACCATTATAGAGCCTCTGCCACCTTGAACAGTCCCTGCTGACATACAGTGTCCATGGATTCATGATGATGTCTCCATACCCACACATGTCCATCCATTCGATAAAATTTGAAATGACTCAAGTCATTGACAGTCCAATGTCAGTGTTGACGGGCCCAGGCGAGGCGTAAAGCTTTTTGTCATGCAGTCATCAAGGGTACATGAGTGGGCCTTCAGCTCCAAAAGCCCATATCGATGATCTTTAGTTGAATGGTTTGCACACTGACACTTGTTGATGGGCCAGCACTGAAATCTGCAGTAATTTGCAGAAGGATAGCACTTCTGTCACATTGAACAATTCTCTTCAGTCATTGTTGGTCCTGTCTTACAGGATCTTTTTCTGGCTGTAGGGAGGTCACAGATTTGATGTTTTACCAGGTTCCTGATATTCATGGTACACTCGTGAAATGGTCGTAGGGGAAAATCCTCACTTCATCACTGCCTTACAGATGCTGTGTCATACTGCTTGTGCACTGACTATAACATAGAGTGTCCATTCGTCCCGTTTTTCCCGGGACAGTCCCGTTTTTTTTACCAAAATGTCCCGCTGTCCCGAAAGTTTTTATGGGGACACTCAAATGTCCCTTTTTTTTTTTTTTGATTCCGCTTGGCTAGAGTATTTTACGTTACTGGTTGTTTGACCTGCTATTAACTGCACAATTATTTACGCTAGGAAGTTCAGCATACCCTAAACATGTACCGAACTGTCAAAGATCGGAAGTAATTTTCAAGGCACTATAGGTTACAAATAACAATGAAGATTCTTCTCTTGTAAATTGATCCACTGAATCCGTCCTTTCGGTCCAGGGATACTCTACACCACTGATACTTGCTCTCTGGCTTTCGTCACCACACTGCTAATGTTTTGCACTGTGCAATCACTGTTTCATTATGCCAAATCGAAAGTGTAATTTTAACAGCAATATAAAAAGCGAGTTTCCTTTTATCACTGGTAGTGGAGAAACGGTTGAATGTACGTTGTGCAGATCAAAATTTGCTATTGGTCACGGTGAAAGGTCTGACATTGTGAATCACATTAAGATGAAGAAACATTGCATGAGTGATCAAACGAAAAGAGCAAATAAATGCGTGAGTGGCTACTATGTAAACTTAAAATCAGTAACAGAAATGGATAGGCAGTTGGCAGCACAAGAAGCTACGTTTGCATACCACAGTACAATGCATAACCATAGCTTTAAGTCAATGGACTGTACTACAGCAGTTGTTAACTTTTCAATCCTAAATTCACATGTGGACACACAAAATGTAATGCAATCATTTCAAATGTTATTGCACCGTATGCAGCTCAGCAGGTTTTTAAATGAACTGAAAAGTGCTCGATTCATTTCTGTAATGATTGATACATCGAATCATCTGGATTTGAAGCTGGTTCCTCTCCTTATAAGGTATTTTCACCCTGAAAATACCTTATAAATGAAAGTGCTCGAATTGGTTAATTCAGCTGGAGAAACTTCATATTTACTTCAGAAGTATGTGCTGGAGGTTTTAAAGAAATATGATCTTGAGGGAAAGGTGATTGCAGTTTCTACAGACAACACTAACACCAATTTTGGTGGTAAGCAGAGGAAAGGAAAAAACAATTTGTTCTATAAACTGCAACAGAACACAGTGAATAATATAGTAGGTGTTGGCTGTCCAGCACATGTGGTGCACAATTCCTCAACTGGCTCAGATTGCCTACCCATCGACTGCCAATTAATTGTAAACAAAATCTACCAGCATTTCCACATATATACAGTAAGGGTTGAATATCTGAAGTAATTCTGTAAGTTTACTGAAACTGAATACAAAACTGTACTTGGCACAATGCTACCAGCATTGAAAAGAACTGTAGAGATATTTCCTGCTTTGAAATCATATTTCATTTCCCTTGATAAGTATCCTGTTATCCTTATCAATTCTTTGATGACCCTGTGTCTATTGTTCTTCTACATTTTCTTGTTAGTCAGCTAAAACCTTTCTCCACAACAATTAAATGTATTGAGAAACAAGTAATCACAATAGTGGAAGTTTATCAAGAAATAAACAAATTATTGGCCAAATTACAATGAAGAAAATCTGAAAGATTTCTCACATCCTTTGTACATGAGACTCTAAGAAAGCTGAAAGAAGAGGGTGAAATTACTGTAGAACAATTTCATATTTATGCTGACACCTTCTACAACTCTTGCATTGAGTATTTTAAAGAATGGTGTTTATCATTTCTCACACCTTTTAAAGCATTTGACTGGGTTAATACTGAAAAGGAGCAGCTACAGTGGAAGGATATTCAGGACTGTTGTGTTTTTGTTAAAAGTATTGAACCAAATTTTCCTGTTGATGAAGACGAACTGTTTGATGAATTTTCATGTGCATAGAACTTCATAAAAACTGAAGAAGGAGACAAAGAAAGTGTTAGTGCAACGTGGTGTAAAATCTTTGCTTATTTCAAAAGTAAAAACATTAACATGAAAAACATGATTCATTTGGTGGAGTTTTGTCAGGCAATTCCTGGGTCAAATGCTGCTGTGGAACGTGTGTTTTCGTTAGTGAACTCTTTGTGGTCAGATGAAAAAAACAGAATGAAAGTTGAAAGAGTGAGGGCCTTGCTCATTGTCAAAACACACTTTAATGGTGTATCGTGTACTGACTTTTATGATACGATTTCTAACGAAAATGCACTTCTTGATAAAGTACATAAAAGTGAAATGTACAGTGACAGTGTGGCAGAATAATTGTAAAAAGTGATTTGGGATCATCTGAGTGCACGTTGTAAAGGTAAACTTGTATGTGTATTAAATTTAGTCAATACAATATTTATGTCCCGTTTCTTTTTTTTTTTCTCTAATTTATTTTAAATGTCCCCTTTTTCAATGAAAATGAAATGGACACCCTACTATAACACTACATTCAAACTCACAGAAATCTTGGTAACCTGCCATTGTAGCAGCAGTAACCTATCTAACAACTGCTCCAGGCACCTGTTGTCATCATATATAGGCATTGCCGATTGCAGCGCCATATTCAGCTTGTTTACACATCTCTATATTTAAATGTGCGCGGCTATACCAGTTTCTTTGGTGCTTCAGTGTATTTTCATGGATTATTGAGGAACATTTGGAGAGATTGAGGAATGTATTATTGAGGTTACAAGATGTATGCTTAAGTTTAAAGATGGAGAAGTGTTCTTTTGCACAGTCACAGGTTCAGTACCTAGGACATATTATCATTTCAGATAGGATTAAGCCAGAGCTATGGATAACTGAAGCAGTAGAAAGTTTTCCTGAGCCCACCAATGTTCAAAAGTTGCAATCTTTTCTTGGTCTCACTAATTATTATCATTGTTTCATGAAGGTTTACGCCTTAGTGGCTAAACCATTAACAAAGTTGTTAAACAAAAGTGCAGTATGTGAGTGGTGAGAGAAATGTAGGTGAGCTATGAGAAAAATTAAATATATTTTGAGCAGTTTGCTTTTACTAATAATGACCTTTGTCTTTTTGACAGATGCCTCAGATTATGCTATCGGTGCTGTTCTTATTCTTGAATGTAATCACGTAGAAAGACCTATAGGCTATGCTTTTAGGCAGCTAAGCTAACCAGAAATAGATTACGGTACCAGTGAGAAGGAGTTGCTAGTGCTTACATTCAGAGTGAACATTTTTAATGTTGTTTATATGGAAGAAAATTCACTGTGGTCACTGACCACATGGCTCTTTTGTGGATGCTCACTTTAAAGGACCCCAGAAGTCATTAAAGTTGTTGGTTATTAAAGTTATCTGAATTTGATTATGAAGTACACCACAAACCAGGTCATTTACACGAAAATGCTGATGCACTGAGTTGCAAGATCAGAATGTTTCAGCCAGATCATGTTTTAATAGAAGAACTGAGAGAAACACAGAAGAGAGATGCAGAATGTCACCGGTACACTTCTCTTTTGGATTTTGTTATAGAGGATTGTATTCTATGCAGCAAGGCCCTCCTGTGTAAAAGAGTAGTAACTCCCAGAGGGTTGTAACTGTGTATAATAGATCAGTGTGATGACAGTTTGTTGGCATGTCATAGTGGTCAAAGACCCACAAAAGCTAAAAAGTCCCATGACTTTGGTGGAAGGACAGACAGACTGATGTTTGGAAGTACACACAAAACTGCTTGACTTTTGCCTAGCGGGCACCCCTACCAAGAACCAAAATTCCTTTCCAAACCCTCCCAGATGCCACTAAAGCTTGGACAGTGTCAGTCAATTTCCACAGAACACATAAACTAATAAATAAACCCTACCAACACTGATCAGTAACATTCTTTAACTACTCAGTTAATGGATGTGGCTGGGCACTTAGATTAGTTTGAAATTAAACATAAATAGACTCAGGGTTCAGTTCTCAGTTGGTCCCACTATATTTTCTGTCTTTCATCATTCCTTTCACCTATGGTTATGAATTGTACCCATGAAACCTGTTAAGATGCATTGCTTTTCATAGTACATGTTAAACTGAATGTCCTTCTTTAGCTTGTTGGGTAACTCATTTCAAAGATTGCCAAGTAAAGCACCGCAGAGTTCAAAGCCAGTCTTCGAGTTGAGGAGAGTTCTGATTATTTAGTTAATATGTCGTAGCTGGACTCTGTAACATCATTACATACGTGCTTGTAACTATGTGAAGGGATATAAAATGGGATGGGTGGATGGATAGGATGAGCAGATTGGTAGGATAGAGGCTATGAAGTAACCAGTAGGGAAATGCGTTAACTTACGACAAAGACTGTTTTTGACATAACTGTGTGACCAGTACTGGAATAGTCAAGTAAGTCACTGGACTAACGATTATTAGTCAGTTTCTAAACCAGCAATGCACAGTTATCAGGAGTGATGAGAAGCATGTGACAATCTGTTGCCTATCAAAACATGGGATAACTTTTTAAAGCAGCTAACATAACACCAGTCTAACAGTTGGCATACACATGAGCTTTAGAGGTGTCGTTCTGGATCCTCTCAGGATAATCCCAGCTATTTATATTTTCACTTCAAGAAACAATTGTAGTAATAATAATAATAATAATAATAATAATATCATCAGAAGAAATAATATGTCACCTACTAGGATATACATTTGCAGATGCAGTTTTCTCAGCATTAATGAAACATAACTGATTAACAAAGACATTAATAATATAGGTACATAAAAATGCAACATAGCCACAACATACCAACAAGCACAGATGATAATGTTTCTTTTGCTGAGGGACCTGCTCTCCCTGCAACAGCTAGTTTCAGCAAATCGACAAGAACACGAGCATCATCCTGTCCTAAGAGACGAGTAAATTCATCTAGACGTGGACGTCCACCTTCTTCCTCTTCTGTATGGCCAACAACCTGTGAAGAGTAATACAACAGTCAGTGAACTATTAAATAGATAATAAAAAAATAAGGCGTTTTCAGTCATTAATCTTATGATTAATGATTAGGAACAGTTTATCATATAAAGTCATTTGCACAAATGTTTGTTAATTTGAAATTCAAAAGAAGAGATACATGTGCTTTACATATTAATATGACATATAACACCTGTAAACCTGTGTAACACTACATAAACTTGTACAATTTTTCTTAGCTTATTAGTTGAAATACGCTTGTTAGCCAGGGCATTCATAATGTTCTAGCTAACCATTTTACATATTCAGGAGCAATTTCTGTTTACTGCATTCTTTATTTAATACAAATAAATTGTGATAATTATAGTGTACCAAGTTTTCTGTAGAATTATGTTTTTCGCTTGGTCATTTCAAACATCACCACAATTTCATGCAAACCCACAGCAGATCATCTCAGACATTATTAATTGCAAATTATGAAATAAGTGGGTTATTTACAAAAGCTGTTTACCAAAGCTGTTCTTATTAGGCAAATAATGTGTGCATACTGTCAGTACTTCACACCTGTCAATACAGATTATAGCCTATATTGCTGTCATTGCTGTTGCCAGGGAAACCTAGAGTTGATTTTTCCTCCTGGGCTGAATAATTCATTTTCAGGAATAAATTACATCCATGAAAAGAGGAAATAACTGAATTATGTTTCTGTTAAAAGCAAGAGCATGTTTAAGTGTCAGCAGAAGTTACACAGTGGAAATTTTCATTGGGAAGGAAATCCACTTTCAGAAAGTCCAGTCATGTCTGTCACCTACAAAAACACCATGATCTGAGGAAGATATTCAAGTCTGAAATGTTTAACACATAATGTTAAGGGGTGTTTATACAATCATGTGCCAGCAATGTACTCGGTGTTGGCATGGCCATATTCAAGTTAAAAAAATCATTTCCTTTGAATTAGTCACTCGCTACACAATGAACTGCTGAACTGTTTCCAGCACAGTTTTCATTATATCATGAGGTGTTCCATAAATCTAAAAATGGGACATCATATTAAGTTGTAAATATCAAGATAGTTGAAGAAATACTGTTGCTTTGCCACTGAAATATCCCTTTTAAACTCAAGGACATAATTAGTTGCTTGGAATAGAAAACACACCTCTGTGCAAAAAATCATGATTGAGAAAGAAAGGAATAGTGGGTGTCTTCTTCTAAGACTTGGGCATATAAACTAGACCATGCCGGAAATACAAATTACGGTGACAGTAAAATTCGCAAATTCTTAAAAACATATCATATTTACCCAAATATACAACAACCCCCTTTTTTCTAGAGGATCTTTGAAAAAAATTTAATTTTAACTTATCCTGACTAATCAAAACTGCAAACTCTTTTACTAATATACAGTATCTAGAAAGCTAACATTATACCTATTCTAAACTAATATCATTTATTGACTGTCAACATTTTGATCATAGAAGCACAAACAAAATAAACAGAAACAAATCATTTACATTAACTGTCATCTTCATTTCCTTTTTTGCTTACTATCTATGGTATCAGTACTTTAAAACATCATCATCATCATCATCATCACTATCATCATTATATCCATTTATAAACTTACTGTCATTCCTCCCTTCCTGACACTCCTCCTATTGTGTGTCAACTTGGAGCCATCCATAGCATTGGATAAACAAAATTTTTTGAATGCCACTCACTGCAAAGCCGCCACAGGAAAGCCTGAAAAGGTCTATCCACAACAACATCCATTACCTGAAGTTGTGAGGTCATGCTACCACAAATTATTACCAGATCTGATTTGTTCCTTGCTATCAGATCCTTAACTTCCTGGGTGAAGTGGCCCAAAGTAACCCAACACTAACTTTTTTTCCTTCTTCCATAGTAGTCTCCACTTGGGCCTTACCCTAGGAATGATGGTTATTGCTGGAACAACCAGTTTTTGGTTACACCAGTTCTTTTCATCTCCAATTTAACCTGACTGTTAAAACCACTCAACATAATCAGTTTCTGAAATAACTGCTTCTCTATTTTATTGCTATTACTTCCAGTAAAAAATGTAGACTCCCGACAAAGATTGAAAACTTCTAATGACGATAAAGGAATACAAGATCATGGTCAATATGGGGTGGAGGCTGTGGCTGATATTTGTCTCATTGTCTCCAGCAAAGATTGTGAAGGTGAAGGAGACATTGATGGCAAAAGCTCACAAGTCGATGACTTACCTGCGTCGTCACTTTTGATGGTATCAATTTTTCGCCATGAAGCAACTACAAAATCAAAGGTTCAGCTATCAGCCCAAGTTTACAGCACCTCAATAAAATTACAGGTATATCAATCAAATTTACCATTCCTCCCAAGGAAAACTGTGGATATTTTCTTCTTATACAATGTCACCAGTTTGTTGTGCTTCTTACCAGTGTTAATCTTATTAAGCAAATGGAGCATTGTGCTTCATTGATACCATAATTTGTAAAATACTTTCAAACTAGGGATGATACCATTCTGTACTACAATTGATGTCTAAAAATGACAGCAAGAAGTTACCATATAGACCAGGTCGGGGCAAGCCTTGCACCCTTCACATACATGTGTACCACCTAATAGGCCATACCACACAGCAAAAGGCACATTATTGTGTCTGCAGTGGTGTACAGACCCTTATGTCATGTTTTTGTTGCTAGTTTATAACTGTAGGCATCATCTTTACGATAATGCTGGTCACTTTTCACAATTCATATAATAATCCAACATGTCAAAGCAATTGAAATTATACGATTAAACACTACTTGAGATTCTTCAGTTCCTCCTGGCATATTTGTTGATTGCACAGTCTACGAGTGTACTACCAGTCCATAGGGTCCAACAGGCACAATATTTCGGTGATCAGACATGTTGCCATCATCATGTGCACTGACAGACTGAGCTCCTGAGGTCATGTGGTTGACTAATATCCCCTGCACGTGTGACCTGCTCCATCCCCAGTTTGCACCTGCAGCCATGTGTCAGCGATCGCGGAGACACTAGCACCATGACAGATGCCAACACTAGAGTCTCTGTGACAGCCGATGCCAATGCGCGTCCGTGGTCTGTGGATGGAACGGCTCGCAGAGCAGGGGATATTTGTTGGCCATGTGCCCTCAAGAGACCAGTTTGTCAGCACAGCTGATGATGGCAACATGTCTGATAACCGAAATACTGTGGCCGCTGGACACTATGAACCAGCAGTATGCACCTGCACTGTTTGGTAAACATTACTTATTTTTTCAAAAATGTTTAATTAAAAAACAAAAAGTTTAGCACTGCTGGTCTGGCAAATTTATATGCCAGTTTTTTACACAATTATTAGTAAAAAAATAAAAAAGAAACTTTTACAACCCAAGATGAAACAAATACCACAAAACACTGGTTATTTAGAACTGAAATATTGGTATCTGTTTTAACCAGTCGGTTTTCCCATCTTTAACTCATTCTGTACATGGTTATACAACAACTTCAAGATCACATCCTCTTGCTGACTGAACCACCAGGTTCTAGTACAATCCCAAAGCGTTCCTATTCACTGACACAAAGCTGTCACCTTACGACCCTTGCTAATAATTCATGACACCTCATCACTGTCACACAACTTGCAAAACTCACCAAAAGTGCCACACAAGTTTACCAAATACATAAGATCACTGGTCAAGATATTAGCAACCCCTCTATAAAAGTATACTGGTCACTTTGGAGAGTTGTAGATGGCATAGAACTGGTACCAAGAGGTCATGTGACCCACCACTCTTCATGTAAGTTACGGCAATGAAGCAGCATGTATGTGCCAATTAATTGTAAGGAATAAGTGCAGTAACATGGATCGACATAGAGAATTACAGAAAGAAGCTATTGTGTTTGGATACACCCACGACGACAGCAAGAAATGAAGTTGTCCAATTTATTGGTGTATCAGTGTGGACTGTCGAACATGTCTACAAGAAATGGTGTACTACCCGTAACCACGTAACTAGGCATAAGAACTGTGGCTGTAAAAATATCCTAACTGACAGGGACTGGAGACAAGTATCATGCCTCTTCAATAGCAATTGGTTTAAAAGCTGACAGGTATTCCTATTATCACTGAATGTAGGTCCATTGCAACCAGTTTTGAGCCAATATTGTGAAGTGAACTGTGTGCAATAGAGTTGAGTTGTGACAGCTCACACACATACGCTGCCACCACAACCACAGTGTTTGTATTCTGTCCTGCCCGTAAGATGGCAGTATGGGGGTACCTGCTTCACTCAATGGCAGCACCGCCGCCAGACGAGTGTTTCCATTGGCAAACCACCAGAGTGGTTTTGCTCTCTTGTGCTTCACAAGTGCTACGTGATGTTTCGACTCACAGACAGTTACGTGTTATTGCAGGATGATCACTGCATGTGACTGAACTCGTCCAGGGCTTGTATTTTCGAGTTAATGTTCTCTTATGGTTGCATAATTCCAGTGCTTGGTTCACTACCACTGTATATAATTGTGTTGGTGTTGATGTTGTTGTTGTTGTTGTCAGTAAAAACTGTAGATACTACAGTTTTTGGAGACAAAGTTGTTTCATTTCGGCGCGTGTTCTGTAAGTATAATGGATTTGGCTTTGGATCAGTTGTTAAAACAGCAGCAGCAGCAAACTCAGCAGCAATGACAATTTGAGCAACAGCAATAGCAGTTAGGTGTGCTTATCAGTTGGTAACGAATTTGCAAAGTGCTATGGGCCCTCCACAACTCCCCTCTGCATGCCTAAGCACTACCCCAGCTTTTAACACCATTCCTGGAAGTGAAGGGAGATTGGGACTTGTACATGCACCGTTTGCAGCAATATTTTGCAGTATTTCAAGCAGAGGACCCGTCTTTGCAAAGATTTTTTTTTCCTTGTCTTTGACTTGAGTCCAAAACATTTCATTTCCTTCAAACAATTACACCATTGAGTACCCAGCAACATCATTGTTTTCTGAAATGAGTGAGTTGCTCAGTGCTTATTATCTCAAGCAAATCAACATAATTGCTTCTGGTATGGATTTTCACAAGCAACAGAAGAAATTAGACCAGTCCTGAACTCCACAGTTTAAAAAGTAAGTGCAAATTTATTTGTTCTCATTGTAAACATTCCTATGGAAACACTCTGATATGTGACATGGTTGTCTGTTCTGCTATGGACAGGGAGGCATGTTGCAAGGCTTTGTGTTTAGAAGATCTGACATTGGAGGAGGTTTTGGCTGTTACTCAGGCTCTTGAGGTGTCTCTGTCTGTGATGAAACAGTTTGATGACATCATGGGCGTAACATCATTTCTGCAGCAATGGTTTTGTTCACCAATACCCTCATCATACTCATGGGGTTTGGGGTTTATGCCACTCACTGTCAGATAGTGCCTCCTTCCGGTGCAGGTTCCCCTTCTGTCCTGACTGTTTTCCATGCACACATGTAATCGTTGCGAGGCCAGCAGGCACAGTGTGTGGCTTGTCATAAACAAGGCCGTGTGGTAGCTGTTTGCCATGGCTGCCCGCAAAGCCAGTCCTTGGCTGTAGATGTGGAGGTTGCAGAAGTCAATAGCATTATGGCAGTGCATAGCCAGGAGCTCAGCATTCCCAGCACAATCTATATTACAGTGCACATTCAGCTAGACATGTTCCATTTCCAGGTCGATATTAGGGCCACTGTTTCTCTCATGAATCTTGCAACCTATCATTCCTTGGTCAACCCACTCTTACCTCAACAGATCGCCATGTGGTCAGTTATGGTGAGTATCCCATTCCTGTTCACAGCCAGTTCATGATCCACAGGATGTATCAGCAAGTCACGAGTGCAATCGCATTTTTGGATTTTACATTCAGGATCCTGTTCATCTTGTTTCTGAATCCATTCCAACCCAGGCACTGCGCTATGGCATAAAGTCGAGCACCGGCATGCCAGTCAGGAACGACAGAGCAGAGAGAGCTGTGAAGAAGATGTTAGCCAATTGCACGCTGACCGACCCCTCCCCAGGACGACAATGCGACAGCAGTAGCCTCTATGCGAAGAGAACATAAGCGCCATGCCTGACTGGCCGCAGCCCAGTTCTAAAGCAGCATCAAGACTAGCAACCAGAATAGAAGCATCAAAGCTCACTTCTTTGCTTGTATTAGGAATTGTATATACTGAAGAGATTTCTTATTTTGTCAGTTGCCTTTTACTTGCAACATAGCTATTTAACACAGAGTTAAGTGTTGCAATTTTTCCTTTTGTAATAAAGCTCATTAATACTACCTTGAGCAGTTAAACAGAGAACTGACTCGTGGCGATAACATATTAGACCTTCTGTTCACAAACAGACCTGAACTACGTGAAACAGTTAACGCAGAACAGGGAATCAGCGAACATAAAGCGGTTACTGCATCGATGATTTCAGCCATAAATAGAAATAGTAAAAAAGGTAGGAAGATTTTTCTGTTTAGCGAAAGTGACAAAAAGCAGATTTCAGACTACTTGACGGCTCAACACAAAAGTTTTGTCTCAAGTACAGATAGTGTTGAGGATCAGTGGACAAAGTTCAAAACCATCATACAATATGCATTAGATGAGTATGTGCCAAGCAAGATCGTAAGAGATGGAAAAGAGCCACAGTGGTACAACAGCCAAGTTAGAAAACTGCTGCGGAAGCAAAGGGAACTTCACAGCAAACATAAACATAGCCAAAGCCTTGCAAACAAACAAAAATTACACAAAGCAAAATGTAGTGTGAGGAGGGTTATGTGAGAGGCGCTCAATGAATTCGAAAGTAAAGTCACATGTACTGACTTAGCAGAAATCCTAAGAAATTTTGGTCTTATGTCAAAGCGGTAGGTGGATCAAAACAAAATATCCAGACACTCTGTGAGTAAAATGGTACTGAAACAGAGGATGACAGACTAAAGACCGAAATACTAAATGTCTTTTTCCAAAGCTGTTTCATGGAGGAAGACTGCACTGTAGTTCCTTCTCTAGATTGTCACACAGATGACAAAATGGTAGATATCGAAATAGATGACAGAGGGATAGAAAAACAATTAAAATCGCTCAGAAGAGGAAAGGCCGTTGGACCAGAAGGGATACCAGTTCGATTTTACACAGAGTACGTGAAGGAACTTGCCCCCCTTCTTGCAGCGATGTACCATAGGTCTCTAGAAGAGCGTAGCGTTCCAAAGGATTGGAAAAGGGCACAGGTCATCCCCGTTTTCAAGAAGGGGCATTGAACAGAAGTGCAGAACTATAGACCTATATCTCTAATGTCGATCAGTTGTAGAATTTTGGAACACAGATTGTGTTCAAGTATAATGACTTTTCTGGAGACTAGAAATCTACTCTGTAGGAATCAGCATGGGTTTCGAAAAAGACGATCGTGTGAAACTCGGCTCGCGCTATTCATCCACGAGACTCAGAGGGCCAAAGACATGGGTTCCCAGGTAGATGCCGTGTTCCTTGACTTCCACAAGGCGTTCTATACAGTTCCCCACAGTCGTTTAATGAACAAAGTAAGAGCATATGGACTATCAGACCAATTGTGTGATTGGATTGGAGAGTTCCTAGATAGCAAAATGCAGCACGTCATTCTCAATGGAAAGAAGTCTTCCAAAGTAAGAGTAATTTCAGGTGTGCCGTAGGGGAGTGTCGTAGGACCGTTGCTATTCACAATATACATAAATGACCTTGTGGATAACATCGAAAGTTCACTGATGCTTTTTACGGACTATGCTGTAGTATATCAAGAGGTTGTAACAATGGAAAACTGTACTGAAATGCAGGAGGATCTGCAACGAATTGACACATGGTGCAGGGAATGGCAACTGAATCTCAATGTAGACAAGTGTAATGTTCTGTGAATACACAGAAAGAAAGATACTTTGTCATTTAGCTAAAATATAGCGGGTCAGCAACTGGAAGCAGTTAATTCCATAAATTATCTGGGAGTAGGCATTAGGAGTGATTTAAGATGGAATAATCATATAAAGTTGATCATCGGTAAAGCAGATGCCAGACTGAGATTTATTGGAAGAATCCTAAGGAAATACAATCCAAAAACAAAGGACGGAGGTTACAGTACACTTGTTCGCCCACTGCTTGAATACTGCTCATCAGTGTGAGATCCGTACCAGTAGGGTTGATAGAGGAGATAGGGAAGATCCAACGGAGAGCAGTGTGCTTCATTACAGGATTGTTTAGTAATCGCGAGAGCCTTACGGAGATGATAGATAAACTCCAGTGGAAGACTCTGCAGGAGAGACGTTCAGTAGCTCGGTACGGGCTTTTGTTGAAGTTTCAAGAACATACCTTCACCGAGGAGTCAAGCAGTATATTGCTCCCTCGTATGTACCTCTCACGAAGAGACCATGAGGATAAAATCAGAGAGATTAGAGCCCACACAGAGGCATACTGACAATCTTCCTTTCCACGAACAATACGAGACTGGAATAGAAGGGAGAACCGATAGAGGTACTCAAAGTACCCTCCACCATACACCATCAGGTGGCTTGCGGAGTATGGATGTAGATGTAGATGTAGAATACGATTTGCTTGAATTGTTGTCTAGTAATCCGAAAAAGCAGGTTTCCTATACACCCCACATTTGACAACTAGGCAGGATTCAACACAATAGGCATGCCTTGCTACGAGTGTGGGTTGCTCTTTTTGCCTGCACTCGGCACCGCAAAGGGCTATAAGGCACACATCACCCTTAAATCTATGGCCATTTCCAAGTTTTTTTGTGATCAGTCTATCCCTTTTGCTCTGTGAATGGCTGTCAAGAACATTCTTGTGAAGTTGGCAGGCAGTGAGTGTTTTTCAAACTTTACTTGATGGTGGTGTACTAGCAGCTTTGTCTCAATCCTGCATCTAATCAAATTATGGTCATTAACACACCCTTCAGGTTATGCCAATGTATGTGCCTGTCTTTCAGCATCGCAAGCAGCCCCGTCATTATTCAGAGATTTTTAGAACAGCTCACGTGGGATGTCTAGACCTGTGGAAACTATCTTCATGATATCATTGTCACATGGCACTCACGGCAGGAGCACCTGGATAACCTTCGTATCCTGTTCACTAAATTGCAAAAGGAGGCTCTGAAGTAGAATTTGCAAAAGTCGAAGTTTTTTCAGACAGTAATCAAATACTGGGGTCACCTTACTTCAAAGGGTGGCATCAAACAGATGGAAAAGCATGTGGTGGTGATTGCTATCCTATCTCCACCATGGAACCTGAAGGAAATCCAATCATTTCTGGCTAAAGTCAACTATTATTCAAAATTTATTTCATTTTATTGGTGGACTGTGACAGCGCATCTGCCCACATCAAGTCACTGCTCAAGTCATTGCCGTGCCTCGGTACATTTACACCAGGTAAACAGCTTGTCCTTGCCACCAGCACTTCTCTCTACAGGGTTGGGGCAGTCTTGGCTCACAAAAATGCTGATTTATGAATTCTTCAACTACTCCTTAGTAGAACAATTCCATATTTAAGGCCGAATAAGAAGTACACTGTTTTTGTTCTACTGGTTTTTATTTGTTTCACGCTAGTTTGTAACTTATTAAGCCATCTCCAGGAAACAACTGACAGGCATCTAAAAGCGATACTGGTTCTTAGCTAACCAAACATTATACACAAACATACAATCAGCTGCATAGAATGTTGTGCATCAAACTTGTTTCTTAATGTTGAAATTACACTTTGCCCAACGGAGAATTTTAAACCCAATAAATAATTAAACTAAACAATATCAAAGATTAAATGACTATAATTCTTTTTTTGTGAGGTCTTAAACAGTTTCTCAGCTGATGTCATGACCTCACAAAAAAGTATTATAAACATTTAAGGTGTAATATTGTGTAATAAGTGTAGCTGTTCCCAGAGAACCAGTCTGGGCTGTAGTAAACGTATGGCAGTGAAACTTTCTAGATATACTAATGTGTTAATGCAGAATCAATTTGTGATGGAAAAAATTAGTTCCCATTTTGGACACCAGACCCAAAACTTGGTACTGCACAGTATATCGTCAACATCTGCAGTGCTCATATTGAACAAATTGTGTAAGTGGCGGTTAATAATAAAATCAACACCTTTGCTTTTCTCACTTGTTCGACCTCTTCTGCTCACATTCCATTGATAATCCGTTACACATGGAAACATTTCTATACACCTTTCTTGAATTTGTAACACCTGATTTGCACCTAGTGGCCACAATTGGAACTAATTTTTTTTCCAGTGTGAACTGGTTCCTCATTAATGCTTTAGAATATCTACCAAGTTTCTCTACCATACGACAATTACAACACAATCTGGACCTCTGTATGCAGCTGCACTTTAATTGTAACCACCTGGTATTACTTCATCCACTGCTATTCTGACTTTTTTGTCTTGTCTCCTAATTCTTCTTTACAATATGTTCCAAACTTTTTGCTTTGCTCATTCTGAATTTCGTTTATCTCTTTATATTTATTTCAAACCATTCTTCAGGTGCTTTCTTCATCTCTCCACTAATCACATTTCTCTATTGGCTATATCCATCCTGATCTGTAATTTTGTATTTTCTCTTTTCACTCATCATGTTGAGGATATTTTCCATTATTGATGCCTTGTATGATAACTTTTCCTTTTTACTGAAGCATTCATTTCCTGTACATCAATCCCATCCAAACATTTGTACATGAGTTTTTTTATAAGTCCCAGGCTTCCGAGTTTTTCTTGAAATTAATTAGAGTCCGCCTCTGTGTAGTGACATGTATTGATTTTCTTTCTGATAAATACACAAAAGATCTTTCCTTTTCCAGTGGTTACTATCTCAAAAGACCTTGACACTGAAATGATGTTAAACTGTAACTTCCCTAACTTTTTTTTATCATCATTAGCAGCTAACGAATTTTAATCCCTCTGCATTATGGAAAATATTTATTTGTGAAATTTGTTATTTCTCTTTCATTTAAAAATTCCATCAACATCAGACTTAATTATAATTATGCAATATTCTTATTTGAGGTATTTTCTGCCAGACTTGCTATATTTTGCATTGTATATTTTCCTTTCAGTGTAGTAGTGGTAATTATCTTTTGGGATCATATGGTTGAATGGGTTTATCTGCTTACTAGAACAATAAAGTTACCTAATTTGGAGGACACTAAAATTTTTCCTACTATTTAATCTCTCAAATATAGTTGGAGACACTGGTATCACTGGAAGATTTAAAGATTTACTTGTGTGTTTGTTAAGGAATCAGGCTGTTGAATAAGTTTGTCAAGAGCTGAAGTAAACGATCAAACCTTTCACTGACAAAAATTAATCTATGAGTGCGTGCTCAAAAATAATGCCTCCAAAATTTTTTTATTTTGGTCTCAATATTGGTTGAGATATTAAATGTCACACATATCATTCTGTTGACTTTCTCAATTCACTGACACAAACCACAAACCCTCTGCTGCAAGAGGGCTCTGAATTGCAGCAGGTAACATGGTGATGTGTAATGTAACTATGCTGTTGTGACAAGGAACATCATGCTGTAATTGAGTTTCAAATTCAAAGAGTTCAGCCACACATGGAGCACCCTCCTATTCAGCATGACAATGCCAGACCACACAAGTGTTGTGACACCTGCAACAATCTGATGCCTCAGGTTCATGAAGAATAAAGATGTGGAATGTTAAAGCTTTTTAAATATAACAAAATGTGTTAAAAGTTTTCACATAGAAAATTTAGAGGCATTAATTTTCACAGCAGACCCTCGCAGCATTCCAATTAAGCGTCTCTCTCTCTCTCTCTCTCTCTCTCTCTCTCTCTCTCCCTCCCCCTCCCTCATACACACACACAGTATACTGAACTGTTAATGTATCTGGAGAAACACACTGGAGACTTGGTTGTTGAAAATAACTGACATATATAATGTTACTTTTTAATCAAGACTTAGCCAAATATTATAGGATTTTCTTCATAACACATGTAGTTTCATACATTGATCTACTATGTATGCATGCTTACAGTTAGTACAACTGTGGTCACACTTTCAGAGTTTGAGCCAGATCATGTCATTCTGCTGGCATTGGTATTTTCAGTCTGTTGTGTCATTACAACAGTTATACAAAATATTTTGATTGAAATAGGAATGTTTGCTTTACTTAGACACAAAATGGCAACACACTGAAAATAAATATTTTTATTTACCTGGGCATTTGATGTCATAGTGACAGCAATTACACTCATGGCACTTGCAGACATCTTTGAGGCTCTTGATGAAACACTGACAGATGCTGAAAGTGATGGAAAGGCAGCAACAGGACTTTGCTCACTTTCTGGTGTTGTGTGAGAACTCTGCAAAAGAAAGTAAAATAAACAAATAAATAAATAAGTAAAGAAATTATCAACTGTGGCAAATACAATGGTGAGAAGAATATTTGTCAGCCTAGTAAAGACATAGCATCAACATCACTGCAATTATATTTTGTTATGTTATTACATATTGCAAGATGGTGCATTCCATCCTGATCTGCAGGATACTTTCGTTTACAAAGATTTTTTAAGTAGTTGTGTTTCATTCAAATGGACCAGCTATAATTATGTGTCATTTATAAACTATTTGATATGGACAGTGTAAATATAAATTCATCCAAAGTTAACAACTGTTTATAAAAAAGCTGCATCTTTATTTCCAATACTTCAGAAATGGGCTAGTGTGTTCGAATGTGGATATAGTTCTCTTGGACATGATTTCTACAAAGGATGCCTCAAAACTGCAACCAGGGATGAAAATTTTGAGAAAGTATAAAATTAGAAGCTCAATAATTAAATGAAATAGCTGACAATTAAATGAAATAGCTGACATCATATGCCTATTAGAAGAAAGAGTTTGGTATGTTTTACATGAATGACTAATCTATAGTAAAGGTTTGCATATATTGGGTGGAGAATTTTTTCAGTTCTGATCAAAATCAAATTAGAAAACAAATCTCTCAACAAATTTTGCTGCATTTAAAAGAGAGTCCACTTAGTTTTTGTGTGATGATTCGTTAATTTGTTACTATGGCTAAAATATGGCCTCAGAACTTCATGCTAGGAACAAAATTGCAATAAAAATGGTGAGTGGAAAGCTAGTGGCCATGTATCACATTTTATTTCATCTGCTGGACTGTTTGAGGCCAGTGTTTCTCACTTCCATCTACCCCCACACTTAATGAAATCTGTAGCTGGAAAATGTTTCGAGAAGTTATGGCAGCTGACGATGATTACTTTCTAGACATTACTGAATGACATTTCAAGTGCAAAACCTACTCACTGGGAAAAAGAAAAGAAGAACTAGACTAAATTAATTCATCTACAAGAGTACTACATAAAAGTAAGTGTACTCAACCTCTTATAAAAACGTGTTCTTCATTGTGTGACTACAAAATTTTCATCCTTGCCCTTGTAGGCAGCATTTTATAGCTTTAACTTGTTTTACCAACTATAAATTTTAATAAATAGAAACAGTGGGGAAATACTGGCTTTTAGTTTTCTTTCCCCTCAACGTTGATCCTATAACGTTAACATTATTAATGAACATACTATCACCCATCCACAAACTGTACTCCTTTTTCATGCACCTCTACTTCATGTGCAATGACGACACAATTAAACAACATGCCTGTTGACACTGACAATGCATGAAACACAACTACTGATAGTTTTTTGTTAACTTGTCAGTAATAGTAATATAAAGGATAAAACTATAATTTTGTATAAGTCCTGGGACATTTACTAAAGTTAGTTAGTTTCATGTTCTACAGATTATGTGCACGATAAATTCTAAGATGCGTAACAAGTCATTTTACATTCAAATAACACATTAAGTTGTAAATATAAGGGGATTTACATAAATAAAGACAAAAGGAAAACTAAATTTAGTTCAGAATGTGTGTTTGGATTATTATGTTTCAGAGAAGGAGTTCAGAGAAGTGCAAAGAGAAATGTACCACTTTCATCACTGCATGACCAGAATGTTTGTTACAGTTTGGCTTGGATTTTTACTTCCAAGTTCCTACAAAGTCAATTCATAACACCGGATGGGAGGGGGGTGGGGGATGATCTGTTGTAATGGCAGGATGAGCAGGAAGTGCCAATCGCCTAGGCTGAAAAAAATAGTCTATGAAATTTGCTAAGAAGCACCATCATTCCACAGTTTTTATCTGTATAGCAACAGTTATGATATGAATTTGCTAAGGAGTACCACCATTCCGCAATTTGTATAACAATAGTTGTGATATGAGAGTTTAAGCTTCCACAGTAACTGTCAGCTTCAATAACCCATTTCTGGATATTTAACCATATCAACATGTAGTGATAATGATCAGTGTGACAGCCATTTGCAACAGTGACCATAACATAGGTTCATATTACAGAATGATTACATGGACACATACCACGAAAAAGTACTTGAATAATGATATGTCTTACAAGCAAAAGTTCGCATCATCCAGTGTAATATTTTTGTTTGCTAGAATCTGGGAAGGATAAAATTTGGGCTTGACAGTTAATTTATGGGAATATCCATAGAACTAAAATTATCAACTGAAATTTTACAGTCTGTGTGTAAAATTTTATTTTTGCTAACTTTTTATTAATTCTGTAAAAAAAGTTGGTTTATTGTTTCCATCTTTCATAACTCTCTTTCATAACTCTTGGCTTTCACATGTAGTAAACTCTGTCATTTTCCTTATTATACTCATGTAATAAATATTTTGTTATGAGCTAATACGATTGAATATGAAAAAGCGGGTTTTAAAATACCTGTAGAAAAAAGAAAACCACATGAGCAAGCCTTGTTATTTCCCTGATGAGTCAAAGTGATTCAACCCAATAAGAGCACACAATTTATGGAGTTATCCTGTGTATTATCTAAGAGATGAAAGGATTATAATGCAAGCAAAAGTGTTTATCATAATATTATTCATAATAAAAAAATAATAGGGGCTGGTTCTTTCAAAATGTTGCTATATGTTCAAGGAGGTTCCACACAAGTAACCATTCACAGAGGCTGTAACTATTCTGATGAGTGTTACACTAAACACGTGAAAGAGAAACATAACTCTTAATCTCTGTTTAAAATTTGGGTATTATATTTCTAATCTGAGGTTTCACACAATAATCTAAGCAAAGAGATGTATATGAAAAATAATCACTACTGAATTAGGTATCAAGGAAATTACCAAGAAGGTCAATTTTAGTCTGTAGAATAGTAAAAATTGGGACAATGATAATTTTCAACCTGCACAGAAAAATACAAAAAGTGGTAAATCTATGGTGTCACATCAGTGATAATTTTCAAACTGCACAGAAAAATACAAAACCTGGTGAACATTCAAACATTGCAACAGTAATAATAATCATATTTTCTAAGGAAACAGGCCACTGAGAAGGAACTACACACAAATATTAACAACATTTTTTCAACTATTCTCAAGTAAAAAGACAGGTAATGATACCTTTGAATCAAGGTTAGACATTGTCATCTTTTCCCTGGCTTGTATTCTGCCTAGTATGGGGTCCACATTGTCAGGATTTGGCAAACTTTATTTCATTATTTAGCTTTGTGGCTGGATTTCCTTCCTGAATCAACAATTGTCACGGTAACCTAAGAGAGGGGTGTTGTGTGCCATCTCCGTGAATCACGTACACTTTGTTCTGAGTGTCATTGTATTTGAAATGTTTGTGTATCATATTTCTGAATGCGCACAGTATATGCCTAAACTAGCATGAAAGCACCTAAAACCACACTCAGGCTGCCTAGTTTACCATCCCATGGTGGTTAATCTGCTGTACAGATTCAATCAAGGCCTGGCTCACCTCCCTGTGCAAGCTAGCACACTGCACATTATGATATAGGAGCAATATACAAGCAGGTCATCCTCAGTACACTTATAAATATTATAATTACTTGAAGAAGTTTAAAATACTGCACAGGTAACCCACTCACAGTCAGTGCCACTAACTTGGGCAACAAGATCTACAGGGTGTTACAAAAAGGTACGGCCAAACTTTCAGGAAATATTCCTCACACACAAAGAAAGAAAATATGTTATGTGGACATGTGTCCGGAAACGCTTACTTTCCATGTTAGAGCTACAAATCACATTAATCATGGAATGGAAACACACAGCAATAGAACGTACCAGCATGACTCCAAACACTTTGTTACAGGAAATGTTCAAAATGCCCTCCGTTAGTGAGGATACATGCATCCACCCTCCGTCGCATGGAATCCCTGATGCGCTGATGCAGCCCTGGAGAATGGCGTATTGTATCACAGCCATCCGCAATACGAGCACGAAGAGTCTCCACATTTGGTACCGGGGTTGCATAGACAAGAGCTTTCAAATGCCCCCATAAATGAAAGTCAAGAGGGTTGAGGTCAGGAGGGCGTGGAGGCCATGGTCCGCCTCTACCAATCCGTCGTGCACCCAATCTGTTGTCAAGAAGCATACGAACACTTCGACTGAAATGTGCAGGAGCTCCATCGTGCGTGAACCACATGTTGTGTCATACTTGTTCTAGCAGCACAGGTAGAGTATCCCGTATGAAATCATGATAACGTGCTCTATTGAGCGTAGGTGGACGACGAAACTAAAATGAGCTCTAACATGGAAATTAAGCATTTCCGGACACATGTCCACATAACATCTTTTCTTTATTTGTGTGTGAGGAATGTTTCCTGAAAGTTTGGCCATACCTTTTTGTAACAACCTGTATTACTGCAGCACATCTGTTGATATTTCATATATGATGTCACTTTAATTGTGGGTGACCTGTCTGTAACAAATGAACTACACACTCCACTCAGGTGAAATCATAAATAAGGTTCATTACGAATGATACACATTTCATTTGATATAGGCAGAAATGGTCTACAAACAGCATTTATGTCTTGCACTGGTTGTTAAATTCTGAGTTGGTTTTTTATTTCCCCATACTGCTGGTACATTGTGTGAAAGAACAAGATGCACTGTAGCTGTGTGTGAACTCATTACATGTAAATAAACTCATTTGCATTTGCCCCCTGCTTTGTTATGCAATGTCACTTTGTAAATTAAGGACTAGTGCAACTCCTTCTTGCTCAAAAAACTGCATCTAGTATCTGAAGTCCAAACCATCAGTGTGCCAGAAAATGGCCCTGATCACATCAACCTTGGTGGGAGAAAGTTTTTATTTCAAGACCAGGACAGACATGACACCTGCATCTATGCACTGAGAGATAAGCCACATACTACTAGATTATGCAATCCTGGTAATGTACATCAGATTACTAGCTGAAGTAGAACTACAGGCCTCAAATGCATACAGGTGTAAAACTTCGGCTAGCACTTTCTGTTGCCCGGAATACTAGGACACTGTGTGACCTACCAGATTTCGGGATGTAAGGATTAAAGTTTTTCCACTTTGCCTTCTCTATAATGGTTATTTTCTGTTTTTCCCCACATCTCAGTATTTAGTTTATGGTACAGAAATAAGCACACTTGTATTGAAAACCAAGCTCTGAGTCATTTCGCAGTCCCATCACCTGTGAATGCTAAGCTACAAAAACATTAAATTGCACAGAGATCGTATCTGTATCACCCTGCAGACAGCTGTCATGACATGATAAGATAATGCCACACCACAGCTAACATCTCCGAACCCCCCCCCCCCCCCAACTCGTTATATGTATACAGCAGCCACAGCATCATGAGCCCCACATTAACAACACACGTTACAACTGACAAGTTTTTAAATAACAGTGGCACAGCCATGCCAGCTGTGTGGACACTTGTCTCATGCCTCTCACTTCGCACTTCACTGCAATGGAATTTAGGAGAATGTTTGTCATTATTTATATAAAGATCACAGCTGCCATTGTAGAAGCTCCACATTAACAATGACTCACACAGCAATAAAGAGAACAGATGTGAAAGTTGGGAATTTTATTTGTGCAAATCTAGAGTATAGGTTTTGTACTTGTATGGTTAAATACTTCTGTATTAACTTGACTCTTGTGTACTGTAATACTGAGGAAGTGTCCACAAGAAGCAAGTCATGAATACGTTTTAATAGCTGGGTGGTACTCTCACACACCCAAAATGTAAATGTGGAATTTAAACTTCGTTTCAGTTGTAAGACAGGAAAATGGAATAGTTTGTGATAGGTTATTAGTGAATAAGTGATGCTTGTTTTGTCAGACGGTATTATTCTGATTCTAATACCTGTTAATCTGCATTCTACAAGCTAGTGAAATAAAGACAGCTTTTAAACACCAAGAGCTCTATGGACAATTATCAAACATTGGTAATATACAAAATATGTAGGTATCCACTTGTGAAGATTGTAACAGAAGTTCACTTATAAGCTAAGAGATGGCAAATTTATATTTGCATGGGTTAATAGGTAATGCTCATTTCATTTATTTTGTTACTGGTGCGCCATTCTTTCTTTGTCCTCCGGTTTTTGTGGTTTAAAGACATACATTACATGTGGGTTTAAAGACATCTATTACATGTGTAAATTCTGATTTACTTTGCTGCATGGTCCTATTTCAATGTCATGCCATTTTTCTTTAATTACTTAAACAGTAGACTTTATTTTCAACATTTGTTTAAAGCTATTCAAGGTACCTTTCCCATCACCAAATGTGGAGATGTACACAAATATTGTAGAGCTTATATGGGGCCTTATGAGCAAGCAGGCCATTACTTGTGACACTAACTGCGCTGAAAAACATTTGGTCTCCCTCCATTTGTAATCACTATCAATATGGCCTACCCTATAATGATTAGTAAAGAACAAGATTACAACAACATGATGAAAAGGATAGTTGCTACTCACCACATAGCAGAGATGCTGAGTCGCAGAAAAGCACAACAAAAAGTCTGTCACACAATTAGCTTTCAGCTAACCTGACCTTTTGACAAACGTCTACTTGGTTGAAAGCTAATCGTTAACAGTCTTTTTATTGTGCCTTTCTGCGACTCAGTATCTCTGCTTCATCACATTGTTACATTCCATCCTGAATTTTCCATTGTTTGATTTTGAATTAATGCGATAATTCTGTTAAGGGTTGGATACAAGTAAAGATTAATGAAATTTGAATTTGTGACTTACCTCCAGGCAGTGCACAGCTAAGCCACTGGACTACACAGTGTGGTCAACTCATTGAAATGCAGCCAATACAATTAAATTTCTTTTATTCCTCAAAATAGTTAACTATATAGAATAATGTCCACTTCCTCTAGTGAAACTTCAACTGCTCCACAGGTTATGATGTTTGTAGTGCTTTAGTTTCAGTATTATTATAATGCCATGGTAAGTGTCACCATCCAAAATCTATCCAACAATCTTGAGTTTATTCATTCCTTAATTATGAATTTGGGATTTGGCTTTCTGACTTTTTCTTCCTCATACTGTGAGTCCAAACTGGTTAAGGATCTAAGCTACATTCAGTGGTATGGTTTATTCATGCTATTGAGAGTGTGAGACTACAATCGCCCTTAGTAGCAATCTGATTGAGTGAGGAGGCACAGTGGTTAGCACACTGGACTTGCATTCAGGAGAGCAATGGTTCAAACCCATGACAGGCCATCCTGATTAAGGTTTTCCGTGATTTCCCTAAATTGTTTCAGGCAAATGCCAGGATGGTTCCTTTGAAAAGGGCATGACCAACTTCCTTCCCCATCCTTCCCTAATCCGATGGGACTGATGACCTTGCTGTTTGGTCCCCTCATCCTGAATCAACCAACAAATGAATCAACTGGTAATCTGCACTGTGATTTAATATCAGTGGGCAAATGATGTCTGATACTATCCAGTTCAGTTTTTTCTGACCCTATATATTTACTCTATCGCCATAACATTGGTGCTGTACCGTGTCTCTTTCTTCTGCTGGCAAAAGACAGTTCCTTATCATACCTCCAGGATGGACCAGATTCCTATCACACCTTTTCCACCAAAACATATTTGAAACCTGTTCCAGTATGCTGGAAATTCACATATTTGAAACATTGTGCTTCCCTCCTCTCTTGGGTTCCTGCAGTACTAATTCCGCAACTCTGCTGTCACAAACGGCCCATATTCTTGATTTTGTATTACACTTATTACACTGTATATTAATTTAAAGCATTACATTTTTTCCTTAATTTAGAGTATTACTTTTTTTTTTTTCAAGTTTTAATATTGTCCTTTAGAGTTTTGTATGCAGGCTGTGTCAAATTGTACAAAATCCAGATTCATCTCCACCAGCACTCCATAGCCACTGTCAAGGCCATATACCAACAATACTGTAATTCTGTAAAAAAATTCTTTAAGCCATTATGGCAATTCTGATCAACTAAATACTTGTAACTTTATAAATCTTTAACTATGGATTAGAGCCAGCACGTACTCTCCTCCACTGCCATATACCTGGACAACACACTGTCTTTTCATCGGTTAGTAACTACCTATTTCATTTATACAACTACATTTAGAAGGTTGCACTTTGTAAGATGAATAATGCTGTGTTGACAGTTGTGTTCAATCATAGAAATTAAAGTATTAACCAAGGGTTCAGCCCCCTAGTGTCCCTCTCTTTTGACAGGAATTGTAGCCCTCTGTACAATAAAGGCCACCACAGCATTCCCTAATGCCTTTTTTATGAGTGATCTAGACCAGTAACAATGCCGCACAAGCTGGCATGACATTTTGAGTGGCTCTACCATCCGTCTGAAGCCCGCATTGTCCTAGAGCTCCATGGCGATCCTTTGCCACCTCACTCCAGATTCATCTCCACCAGCACTACATGGCCACTGTCAAGGCCAGATACCAATGATACTGTAATTCTGTAAGACATTATGGCAACTTTGATCAACTAAACACTTGTAACACTATGCAATAAGCCCCCTCACAACAACACTGAAGAAAAAAAACATATCCCACAATAGTTTCTAAAGCCACTTCGCTGGTCATCTCACCCCTCCCCCACCACCCTCACCTCTCTGAGGGCCTTGTGGAAGGTGGAAAGATTATACAGGAATACAGGACAGCTAGCCAGTCTGCAAATATTTTAGGATTTCAACACAAAGTTTTATTCTAAATTTTTCATCATGTTTTTTACTACAAGTCCAGCATCAGTTCCCTCAGAACCTGTGTGTCCAGTCAACAGTGGCGTCAGCAGATGTTTCTGTTTACAGTAACCTGTTGACAAAACCAGATACACTCACCACCATGGTGAATCAATAGGAGGTGTGGGGAAAGTATGATAGGTTGATTGTTGTCTGTTTCTTGGAATGGAGAGCCAAGTCGGGACCCTCTCTTGGAAATTTGTGGTAAGGTCTTATGGGACCGAACTGCTGAGGTCATTAGTCCCTAAGCTTGGACACTATTAAATCTAACTTAAACTAACTTATGCTAAGGACGACACACACACCCATGCCCAAGGGAGGACTCAAAGCTCCGATGGGGGGAGCCACATGGACTGTGACAAGATGCCTCAGACCACACGGCTATTCCGCACAGCCGACCCTCTCTTGTGTCCCAGTTCTATAGCAGGATGGATGGTGTAGGCTGACTGTCTATGACACTGTGTCTTCTCAACCAGCCACCAGCAAACTCAAACATGATCTGTTTCCTCTTTCTTCCTATTCCTTTAACCACTACAATCACCTAGACTGGGAGATGGCCGCAAAGTCTGGCCTGGGCGATTCCTATGTACCATGAACTCTTACAATATATGGAATTTTTACCTGCCAGCCTCATGTATTATTTCAAACTCCCTTCAGATGCCCAGGTCCTGGTCCATTCTGGTCAAGTACCCCTTCTATGCCTGTACACATTGAAGCTCTCTGTTAACACACTATATGTAAATAGTTTCGTTTACAACTGGACACTGCTTTATTATGCCATGTCAGTTAGTAAATTAAAGCACAGGACCAAATAGTTCAAAATTTACTACTGATGTTGCCTAAATTGACAGCATGAACGTAAACAATTCACTTGTCAATAAAACAAAATTTTGTCACTAAATGTCAGTACAGAATTGTAGATCATTCAGTAATGCTACAAATTTCTATTGTAATGGGAAATATTAAGCATGAAATAGTGATGGGAATGTTATGTGCAGATGCAAGGCAATTTCTCTGTGTTACTGAGGAGTTTGTGAACCTTTTGTAAGATGTATCACACAGGAAAATAAATGCTACAAATACTGTGAAACCACATGTCATTCAGTAGTGTCTCTTAATTGTGCATTATGTATGTTTCATTGCTGTCTGACATACCTGAAGTTGTAAGAACACCACACATGTGCAAGAAAGCTCACTTTGTAAATTCTACTGAACACAACAGGCACATCTCAAAGTGTCATTCCTCTCATTTTTATGAATAACTTATATCAGTTTTACTTATAAAATAGTGGCTAGGCCATCTGATGATTCCTCAGAGGCAATAAATCATGTTCAGAGGTAGAGAACTTGTTAAATGACTACTGAATAAACAATTTTCAGTCCTACCAAATTCAACTATTATATGTGGGAAAATTCAGCAACAGTAAAACTTGGATAGTAGGAGAAACATTTGTAAATACTGATTTTTGTGCTTTTAGTATGAAGTAGTCAAATATTTGGAGATATGGAAAAAAAAGAAAAAGAAATTAAAACAGACAGATACACGAGATAGAAAAACTTCTCGAGTCACGAGAGACATAAACGACAGGATATACCATAAGAGAGTGCACTGAAACAAAATAATGAGTCACGGTCAGATTCCTCACCTGTTATATCACAAGTAACTGTGTGTGTGTAACCAAATGCATCAGAGATGTGTCACATATGCCCTACGAGAAGAATCACAGTATAACCTCGCTTTTACTTTCCCGAAATTAACATTTTTGCGCATTTTATGATATTTTTTAAAGCTCCCGTCAAATTTCGTATGTCCACAATATTAATTCACACCTGATTTTGCATCAACATATTTATAATTTTTCCGTGATTTTCACTTTATGAAAGAATGTTCATGGGAGAAAAAAAAAAAAAAAAAAAAAAAAAAAAAAACTGACGTAAAATGATGCTGGAACAAAGTCAGCCTTCAAGTAGTGTTTACAAGCATTATGTGATTAAGTTTCTTGACACCAGGGTGCGCTACTTAGCAGATTTAAACCGGTAAACGTGTAAAAGTTGGAACAATTCATGCCATATCTCCTGCCGCTGCCAAACTCTACTCTGCGTGGTGGCTGATGGGAGTAACTAGGTTCATGTGAATAAAGATATCATGACCAAGAACTACGATTTCCAAATTGTCTCTAAAGCGCGTGTACAGTTTTGTGATTGTTGTAATTGTCGTCACACCTCTGTCGAACCATAGTTAGTGTGTTTCGTCTTTCGGCTGCTTGTAGCACTAGTTGACACCTTCATTCAGTTTGCATTGCTCAAATGTTTATGGTTTAAACACAGTGCAAATTACGTATATTCTCATGCTGATCAAAATGTGTTTCAAAGATTTATTATCATTGTTAAGTGCAATATTTACATACGTATTTTTTGTGATGTTACACAAAAAACAATGCGAGTGATAGTTTGGATGTGTGTGATTTTCTACATAACTGAGTACCGGATAACCTCAAAAAGATGACTACAGTTCAAGAGCTGCTGAACTATATATATGCAAACACCACACAAAATACTTATGTAAATATTTGCACTTGATATCAAGAAAAAATTCTCAAAACACACTGTTCTAAGCATGAAAAAATATGTAACTGGTGCACTGTCTCATTATTTAAATAATGAATGGCAGCTGCAGGCAACCCAAAAACATGAATAATGACATATGAAATTGAGTCAAACATCTCTGTTTCCCAATTACCCATTATATCAGTGGTTTTTATTAGATAATAAACAAGCCCTTGCAAGAGTACTTTGATGCCTATTATGCTATTATGTGCACATACATAAAGTGCGAAAATGCAAGGGGGGTATCCTATATGTAACTTTTACAGCTTAAAACGTTATTTCCCACATTTTACATTTTGCCGCATTTTACACCATTTTTTTGAAGTCCCTTGAAAAGTGTAAAAGTGGGGTTCCACTGTCTCTTAATTTTTATCCAGTGTTGCCTGGGAAAAATCATTGATAATGTAGATTGGAAAACCTACACAGTATTGAGAAATGAGCCTGCAGAATAAGAATACCGTACTTTTTGCTCATGAAGTAAGAAAGTGGTTTTGGAACAGAGTGAGAGGATTATACAGAAACAATACTTACAAAGCCAACTGCTTCAGTGACAGATGCTGGCGCTTCTCCTCCACCTTGAGCTATCTCCACACCATCATCAAAATGAATATTTGGTGAAACCTGGCTCACAATTCCTTCTGCTGGTGTCTCTGGGGTCTGCACATCACCAACATTGCCTATACACATACAAGCTAATTAATACATGTAAGTAGATGCAACAAGCGCTTGCATTATTTATAAGGTGTCTGAACAACAATTCAAGAAAGAAATTAGTAATGTAAATTATCTAGTGGGACAATGGTAAGCATTCAAAAACACATGAAGTTTTAATTGAAGAGATTTACCAACCAATCATAAAAACTGTATAGCATTAACGCTAGGTTTTGAAATGGTCACCTACTGAAGGAAATGTGTAGAATTACAGTAGTACCTATGAAGTAGATATCCTGTACAGATTTCATAATACTTAACATTAAGATACGTGAGTTTTTTTATACAAAGAAATAAAAAAACATATGGACAGCCACTACAGATCACACAAAAGCTTTCTATATGGTGCTAACTACATTGAGCACTGTGCAATCTGAAGAAAAAACAGAAGATAGAAACGGGCATAGGGAGGCCATTTCATTATCTAATGACAACGTAAAGCAAGGAAAAAATATACTTCCTGATGGGAGGTGATAGTACAGAGAAGATCTGAGTAAAAGAATTTAATTCATCTATTTAAATTGAGGCAACTGAGATTTCAACTGAGGGAAATGGTAAAGCTGCACTTATGTATATTATACTAAGTGATAGTTATTGGGATTTATTAGCAATTACTAGTGATCACCACAAAATGTTGCTCTACTTTGTCTTGTGTCTCACTTTTGATGGAATGTTCACATCAGTATTACTGGAGCATAATTTGTTATTTGTACCTCAACTACAAGCCACACTAAACCTATTTTTTAAATTATTATATTGTCAACCCTAGCATCTATCTCATAATCAGTGAAGTTCAGAGCCAGATTAAACAAATTTTCCAGGAATGTGACTATATATTGATGGACAAAGAAAGATTTTTATGACACCTTATGGACTAAATATGGTAATGGAAATACCATTGTTGAATACAAATAGTGGAACAAGTAAAGGTAACAAATCACTGCATAGTTGAGGCACTGAATGATTGATAAGTTCATAAAAGAGACTGAAAACATTGTTAAGCTTTCAAACAAGTCCACAGAAAACTCTCTCTCTCTCTCTCTCTCTCTCTCTCTCTCTCTCTCTCTCTCTCTCTCTAGCTACACAGCTACAGTGACCAGACTGACTACATTTGCACAGTGCAGTTTGGCTAGGATGAGGGGCTGTATTGGTTAGAATAGTTGAGGGGAGAAAGAAAGCTGGAATTGCGAGGGAAATTTAGAAGAACGTATGGCTGCCAGCTGAAAGGGAGAGGCAGCAGGCCAACAGGACAGGACTGTGGCATTGGGGATTTTGCTCTGTCACAGACAGGGAGAGATGTATATGGTACAGAGGCGTGCATTGCAGGAATGCTAGGTAAGTGCCGCATACCCATATGGCTTTTCTGTAGAGAAAATAGCTCCAATTTTTCTGTTATCAGTCCTCTATGTTCTGGAAACATAAATGTTTCTTCTGCAACTTGTGTTTCAGCAATGGAAAAGCTGCAACCCTTACTGCTGAGCTAAGAGCTGCTGCTGTGTGATATGGCTGCTGTGTGATATGCATGGTGGAGGGCATGTGTGTGTGCATGTGCACAGGCGTGATTTTAAGTGACTTGGGGAAGGTGTGAGGCTTCTGCTGCCCTGTCAGTTAGCTCACGTGTGGTATGCGCATGTGCCACAGGCAAGTTCTGAGCCTTCTGCTGACTAGTTAGTTAGCTAATGCATCGTGACAAATTTTTTTCAAGTGAAAGTCAAGTTATTTTTTGTAGACATTCCAAGTTCAGAAAACAATATTTATTTCTATGGAGTGAAAGAGAAGTTTGAATCAGAATTGTTGCATGAAGACATTTGTAGTTCAGAACACAATATCAGTATAATGTAAGTATGGTATTCCTTTATTTATTTTACGTTTTATTGTGTTGGTTTGTTGATTACGATATAATGAACAAGTACAGTCTGAAATGTACTAGACTGATACAACAAATTAATATTTACACAGAGCTTTTTAAATTTGTAATCACCTTCCATACACAAGTTTTTTTGAGTGCAGGGTGGTGTAATGGATAGTGTGTCTGCTTTGTAAATTCGAGGCCAGGGTTCGAAACTTAGCATCAGCAAAAGTTTAATTTTTTTGCTTCAATCTCATACATATGTCACTGATATAGAAGACTGTAAAAATGTCTCAGGAATTATAAAAAAATTCATTTATTAATTATGCTTTTCTTTATTCTCTATAATTACAGTACAGTGGAGGTGGAGTGTATAATAGAGCAATTGTTGTGAAGAGCATTTTGTCTAAGGCAAAACAGGAAATTGTGCAATCTGGTAGACCTTGCCTAGAACTGCCTAATCTGAAGGCAGCTCGTACAGAGAAAAGCCAAGAATACGTTTGACATTTCCAAATGTCTCAATATAGCAGGACAGACTGGATTGCAGGGAGTTCGATGCTTAACAAACCTTTTCGCTGGCCATGTTTATTGTTTGAAAAAGAACAAACTTTATGGTAGAACAATGGATATAATAACCTGAACAATTTGCACAATGCCATACAGAAACACAAGAAATCTCAGTCACATGTAAACATGTGGATTTTCCAGTGCCCAGTACACAGTGTTATGCTGACTCATGGTTCCATTAAATTTAGATTGTGCCTTGTCACTCCACACTACCTTCATCACAAATTGCTCATCATCAGTTACCATTTGCTGATACCATTCACAAACTCGCATTCGGCGATCAGCATTGTCATCATGAATCGTGTGCAGTAATCATTGAATGTAAACTTTCCACTTTGCAGCTTTCAGAATTCTTCATACACTTGTAATGCTAAACCCTACTTCACGTGCCCATTGCGTAGCAGACTTCTGTGGAAAATTAAGAAACGTTTCCAACTCGACAGCCGACAAAGCAGGACTTGTAGCTGTACACTGTCTTCTTGATCTTCCTTTGTCAACATCACAAATCGTTCCATGCAATTCAAACTTGTCAATGATGCGTTTAATTGCTATGCGGGTTGGTAGTTCTGTTTCAAATTCCCTCCTCCATTGACGTTGCACTTCAACAGCATTATCAAACTTGAAAAACCACTTCACAACACATTTTCATTGCTCAAATGTCAAGCATGTTCCTGCCATCTCGTTTTCTCAATATTGAGATGAAAGTACTAACATCTGTTGAGCCAAAGACCATACTACAACACACTCTTAACTCAAATCGAATGGCAATACCGATACCTCGATAGAGCCTGACAAAGAGTGTATACATTATTCTGGCAGACTCTGTATATCCAAAGGCCATATTTGCTCATTGTTTTAGCTACAGCTTAAATCTAGTTCTGTCTCAGTCAGTTTCTTGCAAAAAAGAATGCAGAATATTTTTTCAGATGCTAACAGGTTTGGGTCATTTTCCCACAAATCCTCAAAAAGAATGTATGCACTAAATGAATTTACAGTGAAAAGAATGTCAAGACATGCCCCAACATGATGGAATTTTTCATCCTGTTTGGTACACACTGTGAAAGATCAGCGAATCTCATTTGTTGAATTCTTTGAACACGTACTGGATGAAAGCTCAAATTAGGACAACGAAATGATAATTGCAGCTCGAGTAGTTTTTAAATTTCTGGCTTGCCCTGAAACAACTCTTTCTACTGATATTCAGCAGAATTTTTTGTTTCACAGATGTACTCTTCAATATTCTTCAGTCTAAACACCTAGATATTCTGCATTGTTCACAAAAGATTCAAGGTACGAAAAGGGAAATACTGAACCTTAGAAACCAGGCTGTTTTGGTGTGGAGTGACACTCAGGCACAAAATGCTGATGCTGAAGATGAAACTCCTGCTAAACAGCATTGTTGTAATGTACATCCCTCCATTTTAAGAAGGTCTCTCTCCTATGATATTGTTGACAATATAGTTGTGCAAACTGAGGAAAGGTTTGAATTATTGCATCAACTTGATTTTATATCTTTGTTGGACCCAAAGATGTATCAAATGTAGAGAACATATTTCACTACATCTGCATTTGAAAAATTGAGACTAACTCATAAGGATGTGTTTGATTTCGTTCGACTGAAAACTGCACTATCTGCATTATATGCATATGGAAACTTTAGTAATGATCACCCATATGACCTTGTGATATCACTGAAGAGCAGACAATAAGATACAGCTCTGTCTGAAGTGTATAAACTAGGTTTACTTGGTTTTACTGTCCCAATCACAACTGCATCTGTAGAAAGATCTTTTTCTGAAATAGGAAGAATTAAATTGTACCAAGGTGTACACAGAGTCAACAGCATCTTTCTGGTTTGGTACTTCTATCCAAAGAAGCGGAGGTTCTTCACAATCTAAGAAGTAGACATACCTTCTATGACGATGTAATCACCGAGTTCACCAGACAAGAAAGAAGAATGGAATTTACATACAAATAAAAATTAATATTAGTGCAGTTATGTAGATAATTGTAAAATCTAGTTCATTAATTGAAATTTGTCAAGTGCATGTATCAATAAATATGCTATGCGTGGGCAATAGAATCTCATTTCCAGTTCATTCTGTACATTGCCCCAAAGCATTTTTTCAGCACACCCAGCATTATATAGCACCACATGCCCCTGATATGGTGATATGGAAGACTAGATTCGAAGTCAACTTCAATGGTTGCTTCACGTTATTGAGCCCTCACCAATACAATGTCCTCTGAACTATATAGATGGAAATTATCCTTACAACATATACTTTGATTCCACAGTCCTCTTGCCTCTGAAATCTGTAAACCCTTGACCTACACCTAGCCCCTCCCCTGAGCCGATGCCCCCCCCCCCCCCCCCATCCCACTCCACATCATTCATATCCTCCTCTCCCAGTCCACTCCACCTTGCCATTACGTGTCACATGTAGCTTCCACTGCCTGCACTACAATGAGCTCACTAGTGCCACAGCCCCTTCCAATGCATTTGCTGCTTCTCCCTCCTAGCCATTACCCAACCTTCCCCCAACACTTCTTCCTGTTACCCATCATCACTTGATACATCCTTTAACTGAGTCAAGCTGAAGCCCAATACTATGTAGTCAGTGTGTGTGTGTGTGTGTGTGTGTGTGTGTGTGTGTGTGTGTGTGTGTGTGTGTGTGTGTAGAAACCATAACTAAAAACCTTTTGCATCACAGATACCACTGAAAGAAGTAGGCTAGCAGATAGTGACATGTAATTATTTGCAACACACATTTATCTCTGCCGCTATTCCTCTGATGAACACTTGGCTACTTCAAAACATACAGGTATAATTACTGATACATATTATCAAATAAACAATCACTTTTAATTGTACCTTACACAATATGGTAAACCAAAAACTATATTTCAAATGTTATTAATAACTACGAGTTAGCTTTGGTAAAAATTCAGCAGAATAACTATTATTTTAAAAAGACAAAAATATTACATGTAGGATGATAAAATGCTTTACTCTTACCAGGTGAGCCATATCCTAAAATGTTTGTGTGGCTTGACAGGGCAGCAACAACAGCATCTCTAGCTTGAAGAATGTGGAGAGCATTAAGAACATGCTGTAGAGCTTGTTGTTTAGCTGAGCGGGAGCCAAGTGATAATATTATGTTGGACAATGATGTCTGTGGTGTTTTTGACTGACCATTAGGAGACTGTGTTGATTGAGTTTTATCTTCAGTGGTACTTTCAAAGAGACCTATAATAATAATAATAATAATAATAATAATAATAAAGCACATTAATTAAAAATTGTCAGTAGTTTGCTAGAAATAAGACAGTATTTCTAAAATCACTAAGGTTTTTATGGAACTCCTGATAACAATTAACCGAACATTGACTGAACAGTAATATGCATTTAGAAGGCTATGTTATAACAAACTGCCGGTTTTGGAAGTCAAGAATCACATACAGGGAAATGTCAAATAACGAATGGAGAATTTTGTTACTGATAAGGAGCTGGATCAATTCAGACTGTAACCATCTTATAACTTATTCATGAAAGTGTTAATCTATATTTTTCTTTATTGCATACAACACACAACTGTTCTAAAGAGGCGGGAGAATTTTAATAGTTATTCTAGTCTTAAAAGCAATCACAGTGACTTTTAAGCAACGTTATGTACTAACACAGAAACATATTAAATTTTGCTGAGTTGTCAGCAGGTGTTTACTGGTATCTACAAACAATACTGTCACTTTAGGGAATGAATCTATTCCCATAGTATGTCCCTAGACTAGAACTTTATATGATGATTTAGAATGGAAATTCCCAGTGTGTGACAACAGTATCACTTATGAGATAATACAGTAAGCAATAGCTCTTAGGGCAGAAAACATTATCTTCTTGGGAGACTTAGCAATAAATTCATTTCATCTAAACTTATTGTTCATTTGGATACCTACCATCCATGTGTGTGAATTGAATTAACATTTATTTTTTATACCAGTGGCTTAAATCACCCAGGTCTTACTGACTACAATAAAACATTAAGTGACAATAAAGTGTGAATATTGCCACATCCAACATGCAGTGTCAGTAATAATCAGTACAGTGCCAATCAACACACAATTTAATATCTTCCTGGTTAACAAACTTTCTAAAAATGGAGTTCTCTAATATCTGTGTGTGTGGGAAATGGAAGGGGCAGGGGGGGGAGGCAGGGGGGGGGGGGCGAGAAGGAGGCAGCATGCAAGCTTTTTGTATGGATGCAGAAGAGGGGACAAGGGTTTTCATCTCTCACCTCCACCCAAGTTGTTAGTATTTCATCATCTGAAAATCCATAATTGATATACACTTACCAAGCATGGAGGCTCCAAGCGGATCACTTGATGAAAGAAACAGAACAGGTTCATGGAGATCTGGAACTTGTGTATCAAATGTTGTCCAAGCCACAGAATGTGAAGAACCGCAAGCAACTCGATTAATACGAATGTCTTCGAGACCATGAACTAATGCAGGTTTCCTGTTTACTACAGTTGTTCCATTACCTTGCTGACCATGATCATTGTCTCCCCATGCATATACCTAAAACCAGTCAAAATACCTTATACAGTGATGTTACTGGGCCTCACTTTGTGTTGAAAATGTGTGTTTAAAAGCTTAGTAACACTATTATTTGAGTATAGTTAAAACATACAGCTCCGGTATCAGTCACTGCCAAGCAATGCAATGCTCCAACAGCAACATGCACAATTTTTTTTCCTCTTAAGCCCTCCACTAATGTAGGTTTCCTGACATGCTGTTCCACAGCATGACCTAAGCGATAATAATCACCTTTACCCCAGGTCCAAACCTGTAACAATTTAATTGATTAAAAAATGGTTAACAGATAAATATCAAATAGTTCTAAAGAAAATGCCATAATTATAATGTTACTTTACAAAATTTAGTTGAAATGTAGGGTGAAAGATCAATACTTCAGACAGAATTATCAGAGAAAGCTTTTTATAAAAATCATGCTAGTCAGTTATATAGTCAATATGTACTTTTCATTATACCATTTATGTTCCTTTACTGTTTAATTCCTATAAGAAGCATAAATAGAATGACAGTTTAATACCTTATTGTAGATCAGTTCTTGGAATATTTTTCTTAGGACATTAGACAAGTTTGAATGCCCAGTGGTTAAATTACGTCTGTATTTCTCTGAAAACCCCTACCCCTTCTCTCTGCCCCAATAAGTCAAACTTCTCTACAACCACTTTATCGACTCTTCTTTGTACATGCTAAATATCCCCAGATATTTCAAATCTATAAATACGCCACACAATTGAGCAGTATACTATATGTTCAGAAGGAGTTTTGTAATCAACCTCTTCAGTTCCCTATAATATTGTTACTTCCAGATATTTGTATGAGTGATAATTTTCAGACAACTGCTTCAAACAACAAGTGCAGCAATCCACACATGATAGAAATAGTTAAGACCTCCTGAGTACAAATACATGCAATCTTTTTAATAGTGTGACCAATGAGGGAGCAGCAATGGTCTCCAAAGGTGAAAAGGTCTTTAAGAAATCCTTTAAGAAATCTAGGAGTGTATTTGCATTTGGCTGAACTGATGGTGTGTCACTACCAACTTACATAAATAAAAAAATGAGAACATTTATTTCAGATCTGAAAAATGCAGAACAATAGTGGTTAAGCCAGAATATGTTATAAGCTGCAGTATAGATAAGTAAATACAAAATAAAGTAATAAAATATGGCAAAACCTATAATTGGTTTAATGGAATGGAGAATGCTGCAAAAACGGAGACCACTACAACCTCACTACAAAAGAAACTTAACAGCAACTGGTGCATCCCTATGAATTGCCTTGCATGAACTGTATAACAATTTTCACAGTCAGTTACTGGTAAAAGAACTATCAGGAAATCCTAAGAAATTCTGGTCATACATAAAGTCATAAAATAGTCAAAACTTTCATTCAATCTCTCATCAATCTGTCTGGTGTTGAAACTGAAGACAGCATATCGAAAGCAGAAATCTTAAATATTGCATATAAAAATGTATTTATGTGATTATATTATCTTACTAATGTTTGACCACCATACAGACTCAGAAGTGAGATATACTGATATTAGTATCTTTGTGTTAAAAAGTAATTAAGGACTTCTCAAAGTGAACAAGGCACCACACACTGACAGAATTCCAGTTAATTATTGCAATGAATATGATGTGGGACTTGCTCCTTTCCTAGCTCACACTTATTGAAAACCTCTTGCAGAACAAAGCATCTGACAGGAAAGGAGAGGAGGTCACTCCCATTTACAAAAAAAATATAAAATTGAATTCTCCATTTGTGTGGCCATGTTGTCCATAGTTGCTCTACAATTCTTGAGGGTATTTTTTTTCTGTTGATGCAACTACAAAAATGCATTCCCCCCCACCAGAAGTGTTTCCCTTTATTGAGGTAAAGCATCATCAGCGGTGGTGATTTTCACTTGATTTCTCACTTACATCAGGAAATGCCATCTGCTAATACATCACTGGCGTTTTTCTTCTTTAGACACTGGTAGTTGTGGTCTAATTTTTAGTTGTTATGCAGCACTATGCATTTCTTATGTTTCTCACATTACACTTTTTCGCACATCGCTGTTTACTGTTTGTTTTTATACTTCTAAGTATACTTTTTTGACACACTGTTTTTGTTCTTATACTTCTAAGTATACTTAGAAGTATAAAAACAAACAGCAAACAGTGGTGAGCAAAAAAGTGTGGTGTGAAAAACACAAGGAATGCATAGTGATGTGGAACTAAAAATTAGACCATAACTACCAGTGGCTAAAGAAGAAAAACAACAACAATGTGTTAGCAGACGGCATTTTACAATGTTAAGTGAAAATCACCACTACTGATGATACTTTACTTCAATAAAGAAAAACACATCTGGTGGTGGAAAAAAAAAAAAGAAAAAAAAAAGAAAGAAAGAAAACAACGCATTTTTGTAGTTGCATCGACAGAACAAAAATATCTTCAAAAAATAAAATATTGGATGCACAGAATTACAGACCAACATTGCTGATATCTATTTGTTATAGGATCCTACAGCATATCTAAGCACAAACATTATGATGTTCCTAGAATACAACAATATCTCTCAAAGTATCAGCATGGATTCAAGAAACATCACTTGCATGAAAAACTGATTTATTTATTCATGTGCAACATCTTGAAAACAATACATGCATGAGAAAAGTTAGATTCTACATTCTTAAATTTCCAAGTGGCATTCAACACCAGACTACATTGCTGATTACAATCCAAGATGCTATATACACTGATATGTGATTAACTCAATGAATAGTTGACCAGTAGTACTCTGTTACACTGGATGGTGAATGTTCAACAGAAATGAAAGTGGAAACTGAGTGTGCCCCAAGAAAGCATAACAGGACCTCTAATGTTCTCGACATATACAGGGCATTTATCAGATAGGATCAGCAGCAGATAAGATTATTCAATGACGCTGATCGTGTCTATGGGAATGTAAGTAGTGGAAATACAGTTCTTGTATGAGTAATTTAGGTCAGCTTGATAATATTACTAAAGTTCATTGAAAAGTTTTGTAAATTAGTCTCATAACACAATTAATTGGACTCAAAATATTTTTGCAGGGAAAGGAAGAACACTGACAGGAGAACTGGAAAAAGTGAATAACTGTAAATATTCCTACAGTATAGATACCATGTATTACAAAAATACAAAATTAAAAATAAAGTTTGACAAAATAGTAGCTCCAATAGCATTTCTTGTCCATAGTGCATACTTGTTATCAGCAATTAGTTATCCTGAATACAAAGACATACAAATATTTTTATTGATTTAACTGTGGGTTCTTGGTGAAACATTGTATGTTCTATTAATTAAACAAAACATTTATTTAGCCTTGTTCCACAAACTTTATTGTTATTGTATGACCTAGGTTTTAGGTCCAAGCCCATTTTTTAGTACACAACTGAGCTTAAACATGGCAACCAAGCAAAGATAAATATGCCAACTTTTTAATCCATCAATTCTTGACATAAACAATAATGGTTAGCTCTGTAGACAGTTTTGATATAGTTACATTTGTTTCCTACAACAGTCATTAGGACAGCATATACAATAACTATGAAGAATATACACTGGAGTAGAGCTACATGCACAGCACTAGAGTAGAGCTATAAACAAAGGAATTTGTGTCATTATCTATTTACGAATGAAGGCATCCAGGTTTCTTCTCCTATGCAGAGGTTGTAACATTGTCTACAAGTGTCGAACAACTGAACTGAGTCTGCTCATTCAATAGCAAATGTGGGGATACACACATCTTTTTTTCATTTCTAATATTTATAATTTGGTGAGCTTTGAAACCTTTCGCTTTATTTGTAGGACTTCAACATCTATTAAAAATTTGTGGTTTTGGTTGAAGGAATACTTGGCAAAGGATAAAACTGGCATTTTTGTTCTCCAGGTTTACGGTTTTCTTTGAGCCTAGTATGGACTGGCCTCCCAGACTGTCCAACCAAGCAGGACTGGCACTCTTTGCAGATGATCTTATAAACCTCATTTTTCTTGATGATGGGGTTGTTTGTGTTCTGAATCGAAGCAACATCTACCTAGCGTCTGTGGAACATAGAAAAACACAGGGAAACCCTTTGTTTTTAAAATGTTGCTTATCCTATTAGTAATTTTACCCATAAAAGGGAAACTGCATCATTTCCTTTTCAGTCATATATGCTGTTCATTGGATACAGTAGGGATCTGGCTTGCTTCTTCAGTTATTTATTGAGAATGATGTCAAATAATTCTGGATTTCAATTAATTATTTGTGGCAACTGCTGAGTGTAAATATACCAGGAATGTTCCCAATTTTAGTGGTAATTCAACTGCATGCGATACAGTTTTTCCAAATAAAGCACACAAATTGCAGGCATGGAAGACAATCAAAAGTGCACTTGAGCATGTGGCAAATGTGTCTCCCATATAATGAAAAATAGAACAGTCAAAAATTAGCATCACACTGACAGTAAAGAGATCAGTGAACTTAGCAAATGCTTGGAAGAATTAGAGTATAGGAAAAACATACAGACAGCTGTGTGTGCAAACCTGAGATGTAATGATAAGTGCCTGAAACTCAAATTGAAACAATCACAAAATATCACAAGAAGCAAATGCAGGAGAAAGTGGCTGAAATAATAGGCAAACTGTTTTCAAGAATGAAGATAAACCGATTGTTGAGTGGAAAGAAATGAGCAAAGTGGCAAAGAGAAGACATTCGCAAAGAAGTTCCATTCCATGCTGTAGCTTTGAAATGTTATTTGTTTTTAATAAATCCCACTTCCAGGGCTACCAACAATGAAAATATGGAAATCAAGCTCTTTCAGATGCTTTCCTGTTGTGCTTACAGATGTCTTATAAATAATGAATGTCCAGTCATCCATACTGTCAAAAGCTAAACATGAATGGGTGCTTTCATTCAGTGAAATGAATGCAGACAGCAGTGTTACATATGACTCTGTTGATGAACGTACTGTAGAAGCACACACTTTTAATGTGTAATTTGTTATGGTACATCATATGTTTTCAGTATGGAGTCAACAAGTCGAGTTTAATTTTCACAGACAGATAAGAGTTGATCAATGAAACACTATTATCTGCTCCATACAAGATACTGGTTTCAATATTGTTGTGTGGTACTGTGTGACCTCAGCACAAAAAATCCATCTGTTTGGAAAGGTCTTAATGTGACAGAAACAAATTACCGCTTTCCCAATCTGCAATATAAGGATCAATCAATCAGGATCGTTTTAGATGTTCCACATATATTTAAATTGATGAGGAACAACTTTCTAGATGATGGAATAAGACTTCCAGATGGGAAAATTGTTAATGAATCTATCATATAAAAACTACTCACATTAGGTACGAGTGCAATGTAGTTGTGTCCTAAACTGCCACAAGTTCACCTCACTGACAGTGGCAGAGAACACCAAAGTTTTTATTGAGTCTTAAAGTACATGATGTCTGGAGAAGAGAAAGCAGCTAATGTTTTTCAACTTGCGAACAACACATTTGACATCCTGGATGCCTGTAGATGCAACGACAAGAATACATTATCATTTCGTTACGTGATGCACAAGGATGATGAAGAAAGAATTTTAAGGTCAGCATGTGAAAAAAAAGTGTGTATGATGTATAAATCATTTGCCCCATTCCAGAAAGGCATAATGACAAATGTTTGCTCATTATTCAGACTGTTCTCAGACCTTCAGCCACTGTAGATAAGACTTATTCTAACTGCACAACTAAACCAAGACACAATGGAAAAATTTTTCTCACAAATAAGAGGAACTGGGCACTTCTACTTGAATCCTTCTCCAACAGGAGTAAAACATTGATTATGGCTGCTACTCTTGGGTCACAACACCCATGATACTCCAGTTTGAAATGAAACTGCAGTGTAAGCAGATAACAATGTCAAATTTTTTAAATCAAACGTGATCAGAGTAATTTTGTCCGACATTAGTGAAGCACTGTAAATGATAGATGATGAAAGACAGCTCCAGGATATTAACTTCCCTTTTCAACCTGCACTTGAAGACTCTGCTGTCAAAGAGGGACCTGAGCGATGTGCAGGATGATTCTGCTACCTGGCTGACTACATCGTGTTTCATGCAAAGAACTATGATGATACAGTGGGATCATCATCTAGTAATATTTTAAGTCCTCCTGTTGCAGATATAGAACATTTTGGTTGGACTGACGTCCTATCTCAAGGTGAGCTTACAGTCTACATCTACATCTACATACTCCACAAGTCACTGTACACTGCATGGCGGAGGGTGCCCTGTACCACAACTAGTTGTTAAACATATGACATACGACTGATTACATAAAGTATATCAAACTGAAGTTATTTTTATTGAATTTAAGTCTTTGGCTAGTACTTTGACAGAAAGAAACATAGTGAAAACAATCTGTGCTGCTGTTCAAATCAAATATACTGATTAAGCACCAGAAATTATAAAAGTGTATGTCAGAACTAGACATTTCAGTCACATGTGGTTCCTGAATACGAAGCTAAAAATGCAACGGCAGCAGCAGTACAAATGAAAAAATCCTAGCAGTGGTATGCTTCATCCATTACCAATACCTAAACTGGTGGTCAGCAACCTTTTAGCAGGCAAGGGTGAATAGTGGCAAAATGAAATAACAGCAAGTCCAGTGGCAGTGTGAGGTGTGGGCCAGGATGGCCCCAGGCCCACCAAAAATTATCTTGGTCCAATCAAAACGGAGAGACAAATTACAGAACCAAAGTCCAAAGTCAAACTTTACTTTATAAAATTAAAACAATTTTTTATACATGCTAGGCATATGGCTAACCACTCTGTTAATTTATTTAAAAAAAATTGTATTGTCCCATACTAAAGACGTAAAATAAAATTAAATACAATAGAAGTGGATTTTAGGAACATGAAATTAATATCGACCTATCCACCAATCTGTACATGCTGATCACCAAGCAAATGAACTAGTTGCTATATTTACTGAACAAGCAGTTCTTCCCCACTTTCTGTTTTGTGTTTGTGCATGTGTTTCACAGTTTGCACTAAGAGTACACAATAAAAGCATACTTGCTATCATTGTGGTCTTTGTTTTGTTTTTTTGTAGTTAATTCTTTATGTTATTGAAAGTGAATGTAGTCACATGGAAAAATAGCCAAGCATATCAGATTTCTTCACTTGGCAGCAAAAAGTTATGTAACCAAATGAGGACATTATAGCATCTACATCTGTAACAGTGAAGGTTAGTCTCCACAATCTAGAAAGTGAAGCAGAAAACATTAGGTTTGATGGCAGTGAAATCGAAGTAGGAAAAGAATTAAAAAACTGTTGGAAATTGAAACCTCATTGAAAATAAAGGTAAAGATCTTTCTGTTGCTAGCAGTTGCACGTGCAGCACTAATATGTGTGCTTCAGTTTGTGATATATATACAAAACATACAGATAGACCACTACAACTTCTAGTAAGGCATTTTCCTTTTCAAAATAAGTTATAAATACATATATGTGATTTTAGCAGTGGTACATTACAGCATAATCAATCCTGTTTTTCGATACAATCAAGGTTATGAAAAGGAAGTTTGGGCCCAAAGTGAAATGGTTCAAATGGCTCTGAGCACTATGGGACTTAAATTCTGAGGTCATCAGACCCCTAGAACTTAGAACTACTTAAACCTAACTAACCTAAGGACATCACACACATCCATGCCTGAGGCAGGATTCGAACCTGCAACCATAGCGGTCGCGCAGTTCCAGTCTGTAGCGCCTAGAACCGCTCGGCCACCCCGGCCGGCCCCAAAGTGAATCAGGCTGCGATTGGTTGGTGCAATGACATCACTATAGGAGCAAAGCAATGCAGCAACTGTTGCAATGAGCAACTCATAAATAAATGAAAAATGTACCCTTACGGACATTCTTCTGGATGAACAGATAAATCTGAAAAATGAGTTTCTAGATGCTTTTTAAAATTTCTATAATACATTTACATGTTAATGAACCTGACTGTTTAATATTCAGTATCTGCTTAGTCAGTAAAGAGCAGACCATGCCATAGTGCTTGGTAAATCTCCCTTGCATCGAGCAAACATGATACGTTTGTGCAGAGTTACTTCTGCTGGACAGCCATTTGTTGCCTTATTGTGCTTTACACTTCTTCACTTATTTGCACTGAATGTCGTCTGGTGGACATTCATTAATATATCATGGAATATGTACTTTCTTAATATCACTGTTATTCTTGAATATTTGTCTAGCAATGTACATTAATATACTACTGTTTGATTCAAAAACAGTTTTTAGGATTTGACTTGTACTCATATGCTCTTTAGCCCAATTTGTCCACTCCCTTCTACTTACCCTTCCCTTTATAGCTTTTGTTCTTCCAGAACATTCTAGTTTACAACATGACTCCCGCTGTGTAAGTTTTATCCATTGGTGTGTGTGTGTGTGTGTGTGTGTGTGTGTGTGTGTGTGTGTGTGTGTGTGATGAGTTGTTACGCAACATCATTCACATTTATATTGTTGTTGCAAGATACCTGTTGAATGTCTTTATATTCAGGGTGACTAATAGATGAACACCTGTGAATGGTTTAAGGGACAAACTCAATTGTGACATTTAAAGCTGTTATTTAATTAAACAAAAAAGAACAATTCTAAATATCATTGTCTAAGATGATGAACATGTTGGACAAGGTAAGTGATCATTACAATGGTTCAACAATCACAGTATGGCCACCTGCCCTGAGAATGCTTGTCAATTATGACTGGCAGTTGCTGACACAGATATGGTATTTTCCAAAGTCCTTTGAGTTCTTCTAATTGAGTGTTAGCAACACAGAAGAAAAGAAAAATTGTGTGGATAGTACTGCAAATTAGTTGATGTGTATTTTCATCCAGTCATTTAATAGTAATAATAATAATAATAATAATAGTAATAGTAATAATAATAATAATAATAATAATAATAATAATAATAATAATATCCATACCCAACACAACAAATATACAGAAGAAAACAGGAGAAAAAAATTGAAAAATACATCCAACTGGCTGAGGAAGTCAAGGACATGTGGCATCAGGATAAAGTCGACATTATAGCAATTATACTATCAACTACAGGAGTCATACCTCACAATATCCACCAGTACATCAATGCAATACAGCTACATCCAAACATATATATACAACTACAAAAATCTGTAATTATTGATACATGTTCAATGACCCGAAAGTTCCTAAATGCAATATAACATATACCGTACAGTTAAAAGGAAGTCACGCTTGATCAAGGTCCGCGTCACTGTCCATTTTTGACCAGACATAACGTCTGAGAATAGAAAGAAATAATAATAATAATAAGAAGAAGAACAACAATACTACTACTACTACTACTACTAAAGTCTGTATCTTTATTACCTGGCCATACTTTGATAATGCCAAGGAAAATTGAGCGCCACATTCAATTTGTATTACACCCATATTATTTAAACGCTCTATATTCCGTGGTACATTACACCCCTCACTTCCACCTCGTCCAAGCTTTCCAAAATCTCCGTCACCCCAAGAAAAAACAAGGCCTTCATCAGATAAAGCCAATGTTTGTGCATCTCTGCTTCCACAGGCAACCTGCACAATATGATGTCCAAGGAGGGCTGACACCTAAAACAGATACTACAGGTTAGATATTATTTTTATAAATGCCAACATTATCACAGAGAAATAAGATGTCACACTTCTACAATATTATTACAATTAGTACTCCAATTTTAATTTGTCACATTTTTATTCTTGGTATGTCTCCTTGAGAAGAGCAACATTAGCTAAAATAATGCCAATGATTTATATGCAACCCAATTAGTGTGGCACAATAAAATATTTTTTATTTGATTTTTCATTGATTACACCTTGTTCAAAGATGATGAGAGAAATTTAATTTTGTAATGGCTGGTATGAAACAATAGCAGAAAAGTAATTGTTATTCAAGAATTTGGAGATCTTCCAAAAATTATGAATTAACCACTGGTTTATCAGAAATATAATCATAAGTAACTGAACTGAAGAGACAATCTTAATTGTAGAACTAAGCTCATAAGAACCTGTAGGCAAAACAATGCTCTGAAAATTCAGCTTATGTATAATAAACTTTCTATGTTACCATAGCCAGCCATGAAGAATTGAACAATATCTTTAGCATACAACATGAATTACACAATGTCCAGAGTTTATGGCGTACAAAACAAACAAAGGCAAATGAGAACCCCACACAGTTATTCATTACTGTAATTACTGTTATTCTTTCTCTGCTTCACCATTTTAGCAAGCCTGAAAACTTGGAATTGTGCTTAATGACAATTTAACATTAAGAAAATAGTGAACTAATGTTTTGGATATTATTTTTGGTGTAGTTTCATTGTTCATCACAGAATCCATCGGTATGTCTTATTTTTCATAAAGCTTTTCATTTTGGTTACCACTCTTCTGTGGTAGATGTTGCATAGATATCAGAGCTGCATAATTTACAGCATAAACTACTCTTATTCTCTTTGATTATCAACTGTGTATCTGTCTTATAACTGTAAACACCAAGAGGTTATCTGCAGATGTACTACCCTTGAATCTTCACAGTACTATCTACCTGACACACATTGCAGAATGACACTGCTCATGTTGACCAAAAGATTTTGATAAGAGCGCATTGGCCAAACGGTGGATTATATTGACTGATAACCATGCTCAATTATGAATGCCATTCTGCTTCTCAATTAGAGCCAAATGGTTATACAGTGTACAACTAGTCTCAAGGAACAACAGTTTGGATAATTTTTGTCCCATGTTTTAAAGCATGCCAGTCCTTGAATTCAGAAGGCACCACATTCATAGATGCAAAGTCTAAAAACTACTCAGTCACTTCAGTAATTGTTGGTATCACCTCACAGCAACTAATGTGGACTGAGATCTACCACATGAGTATGAATAGTCAAATAAACTTTGATGATAAGCTTAATGATTACTTCAAAGTATGTCTACCATGCAAATAATAGTTATTACAACAACATAGAATGTATCTTTCCACTCTGCTATGAAAAATTTGTTCTGTGAGCTCAGTACCCATCCTGTTTCAAAATACTAGTTTTTTAAACAACAATCTTCACTTATTTGCAAAAAAAATAAGTGAAATCATGGGTGGCATACTGCTATTTGTATCACTCACTCGCTTTTTAAATAGTTTTATGTTTCAACTATTTTTTAAACAATAGCATGTGATAAAATTTGCTCAAAAAGTAATTTATTAGTGTATTTATAATCATGTCTGACTGTCTTGTGCTCTTATTGCTTCAAACAGTCTGTTATCTGTGAGTATGTTTATGTCTTGCATCGAAGTGTGTTTACATTTCTGGTTAGAGGTTGGGGTGGATCACAAAGCTAAGTATTGATAAATTTGTTTGTGCACTGTTATCAGTTATTAATTTTAGTAGCTGTACACTGGTATAGATTTTTGTTTCTTGTGAAATAACTGTGGAAAAAACTTATGGGAAAAGTTCACTCACTGTGTTGTGTTCCATTTTTGCTGAGTGTACCAATGGACACATTTGTTTTAGACAAGTAATTGTGTGAAATATTTGTGGTAGTAGTATTGGTGGTGGAGTAGCAGTGTTAATAGGAGTAAAATTTGAAATCATTTTAGTTAGATTATAAAATGGTTTTACTGTAGTAGCAAATTTAGGTAACATTGATATTTAGTTTTTTTGACAGTTGTAAAATTTTTGTCATGAGTGACAAGTGTGAGTTTTGTAGTAGATGTGTGAGTTTTGTAGTAGATTTGTGAGTAGTGGGTTAAGGTGTGTGATTTTTGCAAAGTACTTACACTTGGGGTGGGGTGGGGGGGGGGATGCAGGGAGGAAGCCAGTGGGATGTTTTAGTGAGTCCCCTCTCCCAGAATTGCAGGATCTGTAGCAAAAATTATTCAACAGAGGAGCAGAATTGTAAGATCTGTGCCCTTCAGGTGCTGTTAGAAAATGCAAGAGATCAACTAGATGGGATGAGGAGGGAGATGGGGCTGGGGAATGGGAAATAGTTGGTAAGAATGCCACTACAAGAATATATCCAGAGACTTTTACTTTGTATATCACCAATAGATTTGACCATCTCTCACAGTTTAGAGGAGAGGAGTTTCTTGTTGCTGTAGGTGTGAGAAACATGCAGCAGACATCAACAATTAAGAAGCCTTAGTCAGTTGTAAATTAAAACAGAAAGAAAAGGTTCTGCTGTTATGTAGTTTTGGTGGCAGATGTGTAGGTCAACAGTTGCAAGAAATGCTGGGGAGTGAGTACCAGGTCACAAGCATTGGGAATCCTAGTGCAGGGTTAGCTCTGGTAACTCATGACATGACACAGGAAAGTTATGTACAAAAGAGGACCAGATAGTGATTGTGGGTGAAGTTGGAAATTTGGAAATACTCTTGATAGGAACAGGGAATGTGACATAGGTGGTGACCTGAAAAAAGAAAAATTGGGGGCAAAAATGTGCATCTCATGCAGCTGTTTCAGAGTTATGGTCACCCTCATCTTGATACAGCTGATAGGCATATTAATGTAAGGCTTGAGAAGGCACAACTGATAGAGGGATATGGCTCACATTGCAGTGATGCTAGTTGAGTCTCAATAGCTCAGGTTTCACAAGGCATGGTTTCCACCGCAAAGATGTGGGAAGGGAATACTGGTCAATATTATATGGTGCCAGTTTAGTGAGAGGTGGTGGTGTCACTCATGGGAAAATTCCTGTAATAATTGGTGTTACAGCTGCACATTTTTAAGGCTGAAGTTAGATGATAGTTATCGATCCTTAAGGAAGTCTCTCTAACAAGGGAACCACATTCAAAAAAGTTCACGTATTTAAGTAATGAAGGAATTAGCATATTTCAGCAAAATGTAAGAAGTATTAGAGACAAAGTTTGTGAACTGTTTGTAAATGAAAACTCTTGACATAACTGGTATACGACACCAACACTTAAACAATGTGGCAATCCAGAGGCTTCCTATACTAACACACAGAGTAGTTGGCTATTTTTCAACGACCTCTTTGTGGAGTGAGAGTGTGGCCATGTACATGAAAAACAGTATTCCATTTGAATGTAATGACATATCAAAGCACTGCACTGAACATGTTGGGCTGGAGCAGCTGAATTTAGTCAAACTAAACTTTTCATTATAATTATCTATAGACACCCAACTCTGATTTCAGGACATTTTCTTCAAGCTCGAGAGAGTTCTTGGTTCACTTTTTAGAAAGTTCCAAAAAATAGTTTATGTGGTATTTTACAAGTGATTGTGCAATGTTGGAAGATCTAAATTTATATCATCTGATGCAGACTGTATTCTTTCCAACCAGAGAGCAGGGGAATAGTGGCACAATTATCGACAACATTTCTGCTGATTTTTCATTATTAGAGGAGCATTCCATCAGTAAAAGGTTAAGTGGACTTTCAGACCATGATGTTTTCTTCAACACATTTCTCATGTTCTTTGAAAGTTGCTTTTCATGGGGCATGGTTAAGTGTGTGTGTTGGGGGAGGGGGGGGGGGGGTGGTAGTGGTAGTGGTGGGGAGGGGGGCGTTGCCTCAAAGGTCAGTGATGAAACTACTGCAGTTTCATGTCTTCTAACGTGACAGGTGATTGTAAAATATATCTGTCTGGTGATAACACTAGCTTGGTAGTGAAGGATGTGCAACATAGTCAATGTATCAAAGAGTGCAATTCAAGATTAAGCTCATAGCTAACAGAAAATAAATTGATACTAAATCATAGAAAGACTCAGTTTCTAAAAGTGCCACTTCTATCACACAGAACTGGCATATGATTTGCAACTGGATTTACCACTAGAACAATATCTGCAATAAGTGATACACAGCATTATACTCTGGGATAACTCTCCCCATTCAGAAAGTGTCCAAACTTCTCCTATTCTATGGGGGGGGGGGGGGGGGGTCCTGGAGAGAAACAAATGAAGCTGATCCCTGCATTATATTGTTGATTTTATCTACTATTAAGTTTTCTGCTGTCATTTCACATACTGACCCATACAATGACCATGCGTACTTGTTCTTCAGTTTGGCCCTATGGAACTAGACATGTAATGTACAAAAACATGACACTCATGATGTAAATAAGATTCACACAATTGGCAAGAAAGGGCATACCAGGATTATGCACAGGAGAGTACTTAGGTGAAACAAGTTGCCAGATAATCTTTTGTAGTCTACAAATTTCATGCAAAAAGTGGTGTTATAGAAACACTGCTTCAATTCTGTAGATGACTTTATGAGTGCCAGTTTCAAATTACACATATGTATCTAATATATATTTACTTGTATATGGGGTAGTCAAATGAAAACAAAACAGACAGAAGAAAAGTAAATACACACTTTATTATTTCAAAAGTAATCACCATAAATGTTAAAATATTTATCCCATTGTGAGATAAGAAGGTCATTGCCTCCATGGAAAAATGTTTGTGGTTGCTTATGGAACCATGATTGTACTCAGGCCTGCACCTCTTCAACCAAAGGAACACTGACAGTCACAAATATCTTTCTTCAGTTCACCATAAATTTGAAAACCACATGGGGAGAACTTGGGACTGTGTAGAGGATGTATATAGGCTACCCAGTGAAACTTCTGCAGCATACTCAAAACAATCTTGGTGACATAAATTCGTTAACATCTTATGGCATCATATTTTAGCACAATTCTCCCTATAAGGAGAAAGTTTTTCTTGTACAGAAGCATGTAACAAGGGTAACACATGTTGTCCACTCTAGAAACTCTTGTAGATATCTCTTTAAATAGTTAGAATACTGACAGCAGCCTGACAGTCTCCCTCATGAAGCGTGTTGTCAACAATCACCACAGTTCAAAAACAATGGAGACATTCATAGGTATATTACCAGAAAGAGAAATTATTTACACCAGCCATCATGCGGCCTTAGTGTGTCACAAAATCGATGGAGGTATTATAATTGAAAACTGACTCATTCCACAATTATGACCCGTGGAACACAAGAATATGTAAGTAAGTAATCAACTAACTCTCCTGAATTTATGTTTTCCTTTTCTTTAAGTCCATTTTGATAGGTGAGGAAGGAGTTAACAGTTTGAAAGTTGAAGACCTAAGAAATATCATGACAAGCATGCACATCAAAAATAAAACTTCCTAGCTTTTGGAGTAATCATTTTTCGTGCTAGAGTAAAATACATGCCCCCCCCCCCCTTCCCCCCCAGAAGCGTGCACGCATTGACACACACACACACACACACACACACACACACACACAAAAGAATACCCACACCTATATGGTGCCGGATGGATGAACGGTGTCAGTGCTGCATTTCATTAGGTGAACGAGTTTGTGGTGGGGTAGTGTCAGGTGTGGTGTGTTAGAGGGGGAGGGAGGCAGGAGGTAGAGGGGAGGATTGGGTGTGGGTGACTAGCAGCTGGAAGGGATATACATGGATTAGGTGTGGTGTCATTTGCAACAGACACCAAGACAGAGTGTCCCCTCATCATTCACAGGTTGGCATCAGATGTTACGAACGCTGTGGTAGAAACAGCCACAATTCAAACATGGCTGCCAACTGATGACCCCACAATGGACATGCCCTCCTCAGCTGGCACAGGCAGCACCAGAATCGAAGTGAATAAGAGGTCATGGCATGCTACCATCAATGCTTCAGTCTTGTGACATCAGCCTGCTAGTGCGCTACCTCTTTCTCTATCAGTGACTACTGGACTCTAGAGTTAAGTAAATGATGATGTATCTCTCATTCTTCAGTTTCTGCCTCTAGAACCCCTGCAATGCTACAGTATACAACAATGCTGGAGCTCATGCTGGTCTTTAATTTGTCTATTTTTTAGGCTTGGTTCCTTGCTGATGGCAACACTACAGCAACAAAGATAGTGTATTTCCTGCAGATTCTTGAACACGTGTCATGCTTGTGCACCACATTGTTTGTTTCCTAACTTTCTTGTATTTCAGAACATTTTGACCTGCAACTTGCTATTTTCATTGTTTTCTGATCCAGAGGCTGCTTTTTGCATATTATTGTTTGTGATTTATAATCAAGACATTCTTTACACCTCCTGCGATATTTCGTTGCCTTTCTGTGTCTACTCTGTGTCGAATCATGGCCAGTGTACAGCAGGAACTGTCTTGAGCCAAGCTATTCAGATGCAGGCCCAGCAAATACAGCAACTCCTAACTAGGATGATGCAACTCCAAATGAGGTTCAGTGGCAGCTTTTACTGCCCCGAAAGCAGTGCCATGCCACAAGTATCACCTGTCTGTCCACCATAGTCCCAGGTATTCGACACACAGGAAGAAGACTGGTTTGAATAAGAGGCTCAGCTCGACACCCATTTCACTGTACATCGTATTCAGGTACTGATAGCAAACCTCACTTCTTGGCTGCAGTAGGTGTCACAGTATACAGGCTGGCTTGTAAATGTTTTCCCACTGCCCACTCTGAAAGTGTAGATTATGAGGTCTCGATTGCTGCATTAGACAAATAATAGGGTGTGCTGGAAAGTAATTTGAAAAATTTTGTATTATTGCTTTGAGCTGCTGGGAGACTCTCCATGGTATGACTCTGTAGTGTTAATGCACATTTTTAACACAAATGTGTACAGTCCCTAGCACAGTTTTTGTAGGCTGATGACATAATTTATATTTATGATGTGATGACAGTGTCTTATTCATGGTTTTAGCACCTGACAATAACAATTTTATATTTCACCTAACATGATGCTGTGAATACTTTTGGTGATGGTAATACAACTGAAATTGGTTCTATAAATTTTACCAGCAGTTCATGGTGAAAAAATGAAATTTTTGAAATATATGAGAGCTGTGGGGCACCACATACTGAAAATATACTGAAAAGCAATGCTTCCAATTTTTTATGTGAAAGCTCTTAAAGCTTTTATAATAAAACAAACATTATCAACAGTCTACATCTTTATTTGACATGTCTACATATATACAGTCTTCTGACACTAGAGGTCTCTGAATTGTAGTGTGTAGTGTAACTGTGTTGGTGCACAAGAAGCAGCTTGCTGTGATCGAGTTTTGAATCAAAGAGTTTGACCACACATGGAGCACCCTCTCCTTTGGTGTGACAAGGCCAAACCACACATGAGTATTGCGACATCTGCAACAATCTGACGCCTTGCTTTCACTGTCATTTATTATCCTCCGAACAGTCCCCACTTGGCCCCATCCGATTTTCATCTGTTTCCAAAACTTAAAGAACACCTTTGAGGCCTTCACTTTGACAATGATGGAGCAGTGCAAGCAAAGATGAGGTTGTAGTTCCATCAACAAAGTCAATTCTACAGCGATTGTACCAACAAACTGGTCTCTCATTGGGAGAAATGTGTTCTTTGCCAGGGTGACTATGTTGAGAAATAAATATGTAGACATGAAGAATACAGATACAGAATGTTCATAACATTTGTTTTATTTAAAAAGCTTTCAGAGTTGTCACAGAAAAAACTGGGAGGCATTACTTTTCAGCTTGCCTTCATACTTTGATGAACAAGTGAACATGGCTGTTGCTCGTTACAAGTTCTTTCATTTACGTTGACAGTCTCGTCAAACTAAAAAACAGTGGGCAGTGGATTTACAAGGCATGACCAGGCATTGCAAGTTTAAGCATGAATGTGATAGATATTACTGTCCTACCGTGATTCGTGACACTATCACCCAGAATGTGTATGACTCTAGAATCAGTGAACAAATTCTTAAATATATGTGTGGTGTCTGTTCTTTTGGACATGTCCAAAAGACCAGACATGATTTTGATCTGGCTGCAATTAGCAGTCAAGACACAAAAGATTTACAACATGTAGCTGCTAGTGGGCATCGATTTATATCAATGGGAAAAGCTGAAAATGTGTGTCGGACTGGGATTTGAAACTGTTTCTCCTGCTTACTGGGCAGATGCTTTGACCATTGAGCCATCTGGACACAGTGGTCATTGCAACTGCACAGACTACTCTAGCACAGTCCACCCGAATGCCTCTGCCAAATTGTTATCAAGAACAAAGTTGACCACATGGTGACACAACATGCAACTGGACACAACATGCTCAATTTCAATGGCTGCTTCACAACCCAAGCAATTTAGTCCTTCCCTCCACCATCAGCTTCTCTGAAATATGGAGATAGGAGTTATCTTTACAACACATCATCCGTTTCCATAATCATCCTGCCCTCAATCTCCATTAACCCACTGCACTCACACCCTCCTCCCAACTGTTTCCCCTTCCTCTATCTCATCACCCACTCTCAATTCATATCCCCAAGTCACCTTAAGCATGAGCCACTCCTCACCGACTATGGCAACCATGCATCGAATGCCCAGCCCATGTACCTGCATCCCTCCTCCCACATTTATCTACATCTACATCTACATCCATACTCTGCTAGCCACCTGATGGTGTGTGGCGGAGGGTACTTTGAGTACATTCCTAGTCGGCAAACCAGCTGGCTCCATCCAAGCTACTAGCAACCCACCCCCATTCCCTCTTCCTACCTCCCACTTCTCTCTCTCTCTAACCCAACATACCTGACACTTCCCCACCACAACCTATCCCCCTATTGTCCAACCTGCAGGGTACAGGTGTGTGTGTGTGTGTGTGTGTGTGTGTGTGTGTGTGTGTGTGTTTTCTGTGTTTTCTCTTTCTTTTGTGTGCATCTACTGACGACTCAATGCTCCTGCTTTTCAGTGAGTGTTCTCCTCTAATAGAAAAGTATTTATACACTACCAGAACTTTTCTACAAAATTAAGATTTAGAAAACACCTACAAGATACTCACCAATTCACATTTCTCTTGATGCCATGATTCCTTTAGTTCCATGTCTATTTGAAAATGTTCATATTTTATACATCAGTGGGAGTATAGTATGCTGAATTGACAGTAATCCATGTTTTTTATTTTACTTACCACTTTTGGTTTCAACTGAGTAACATTATCTCCGTGTCCCAGTCGACCATATTCCCCTAACCCCCAGGTGTACAATTCTCCATTTGAAGTTATCGCTGCACTGTGAGAGCTTCCACATGCTATATCACGGATTCTCTTTGATTTCAATCTTTTAATGAGATGAGGTTTGTCCAATGTTAGTTTGTTTCCATGTCCTAGTTTGCCATCTTCTCCTTCGCCCCAGGAGAACACCTACATAAAGATAATCAAAGCAATATAAGGACACTAAACTTCTAAAATTAATTAATGTATAACTTAAAACAAAAAGCATGGACATAAAATATAAAGCATGGCAGCTCTGAGACACATAAATGGATCAATAATATTTTCTTTAGCAAGCCAAGTCAAGTGGTTCAGTTTACAATCAATATTATTTGCAAAGAGTTGTTTTTAATCTAAGATATTTTCAAGGCAAAAATTATCTGTGACTAGTATTAAATGAGAATACAGCATACTACACCAAGTTCTAAATTAGAAGGGAAATCATAATATTATAACAATACAAAATTTGTGTCTTGAATATGCTGATGCTTAGCCACTCTGTGGAACCCACAATGTGGCATACATACATACACACATACATACACACATATGAAAAAGAGTATAAAATCATGTACAAAGATTTTATGTTCAAACTTAGAATACACCTGACATATATAAAGGAAGACATGCCAGTTCACTATAGTGCTTGAAACATCAATATGAAGAAACGTTATTGTGAGAACCCACAGAACAAATATACTGACCTGTGATGCTATGCACATGGTGTACGTATGTCAAATGTTGCAGGATTTAAATTAGCATCTTACTTCTGTTAAACAGACATGGAAAAAGGCACACTTCCACATTTATAACAAACTGATATAAATTTATGTACATTTAAACCAATAAAGTTTGTTTTGAGTGGTATTTAGAAGCAAGTGCAGTTTCCAACTACTGACCAATCAGATGTGCTTTACGATAGGATTTGAAGACTTATCTGTGCATATCAGTGCACCAGTGATATGTTTCTGCAGTCTTTATCTAAAACTACAGCTGGATACCATTATAAATTTATGGTGGATTCATGTTCCAAAATATTTTTCATGGGAATTAGCTGCTGGAGTAATAATGGATCATGTGTCATGAAGCAACAGCAAAAAGGGAGCTGCAGGAGATTTAGATGCCCTTGCTTGGTGTAGTAGAAAACTGCTTTGTGGAAAAAAAGTTCTTAGGTTATTTAGATTGGTACTTTCTTTTCCTGTCTGTGTACTTAAACTTATACTTTCTTCTTTCTCTTTAGATAATACAAACAAACTGACTGTGAAATAGTGTATGAACATCATACTGCTTGAAGAATATTCAGTAGGTGCTGAATCTAAATCAGACAAATATAAATACACAGAATCAAGTACATTATAATATCACTAATTCTTTTATATATTTTTAAGCCACAAAAGAATTTAAATTCTGTGTAGAATTATTTGCTGTTTCACAAAATTGTTTCTCATTAGACAGGAAAACATCAAAATCATGATTTCACATGTTCTGTGCAAACCAAGCATGTCTTGTTGAACAACCTTCAGTACCTATTTAAACCATAATATTTATAAAAAAAACACACAGTATATATTCTGCTTGCTGGAGATTTCTATCAAAATTAATGTCAAAATGACAAGCTATGTTCCCAAAAGTGGGCAACACAACTTGCCATATCATTTGCCTCTTAATTTCTATTGTGAAGTATTGCCTGAAAAAATCTGCAAAATATTGTCACATCAGATAAGATTTAGAAGTTGTGCAAAAACTCCCAACTTGCTTTAAATGTTCAGAAATGTAAAACTTTGCACTTCGCAAAATACAAAAAGAAAACATAGTATCCAGTGACAACAATATCAGTGAGAGTCCTACCTGGAATGAATCAATTAATACACACTGATCAGCCAGAACATTATGACCACCGATCTACTATCAGTATAAACCCATCCAGGTGTTAGCAGCATCACATGGTGAGGAATGAATGCTAGTCAGACACAAGCATGGTGCATGGTATCAGTGAGTGTGGTGTCCGTGTGTAGAATGGGAAAGGTGCATGATTTATCTGAGTTTGACCGAGGGCATTGTGATGGCCTGGAGGCTCAGCATGAGAAACTCAGAAACTGCAAGACTTGTCACATGTTTAAAGACTGCTGTGGTGTCTTCAACATGTGGCAAAACCAAGGTGAAACAACATCCAGACATTGTGGGGTTGGGTGGTCACCCCTCATTACAGTTGTGGACCTCGTAGGCTAGGCAGATTGGTAAAACAGGACAGAAAGCAAACTGTGGTGGAACTGGGCAGAGTGCATGTGTGTCTGAACACACAGTGCACCCAGCACTCCTAATGATGGGCCTCCACAGCCGATGTGCCAATGTTAACACCACAACATCGTCAACTACTACTGAAAGGATATGTGAGTATCGGCAGTGACGTTGGCACAGTGGCAGAGTGTTGAATGGTCTGATGAATCCTGATACCTTCTTCATCATGCTTATGGGTGGGCACGAATCCATCATCTTCCAGGAAAACAGCTCATTGACACCTGTACTGCAGGGTGGAGGCTAGCTGGCAGTGTCTCTATTTTGCTCTGGGCATCCATGGGCCCAATGGAGCTTGTGCAAGGCACCATGATGGCCAAGGAGTATCGAACACTGGTTGTAGACCAAATACACGCCTTCATGACAATCGTGTTTCCCAAATGGAGTGGCATTTTTCAACAAGATAATGTGCAATGTCACAAGACCAGGAGTTTGATGGAGTGGTTCGAGAAACATAGTGGCGAGTTCCCATTGATGTCCTGGCCCCCCAACTCACCAGATCAGAACCCGATCTACCATATCTGGTATATGATTGAACGTAGCATCAGAGCTCATCCCCCTCCCACCCCCATTGGAATTTATGGGACCTGATGATGTGTGTGCAGATTTGGTGCCAACTCTGTACAGCAACCTACCAAGGACTCACTGCATCACCACTGTTATTTGTGCCAAAGGTAGATATACCAGCTATTAGGTATGTGGTCACAATGTTCTGGCCAATCAGTGTAAATTTCTGTACATAACTGTTTGAAGGGATATTAAATGGAATGACCATATAGGGCAAGTTGGAGGTAAAGCACATGGCAGACTTTGGTTCAATTGTAGGATAACAAGTAGATTGCTTATAAACAATTATGTGAGATATTCTACAATATTGTTCAAGTGTGTGGGAGCCATACTGAACAGGACTAACAGGGGATATTGGACACAGACAAAGAAGAGCAGCAGGAATGGCCCACAGGTCTGTTTGACCCATGAAAGAGTATCATGGAAGGATTCTGAGAAACCTGAACTGGTAGATGCTTAAGGTTAATTGCCAACTATTCCATGACAGCCAACTTACAAAGTGCAAAAATCAATAATAAACGAGGCATCTACAAATAATACTACAATCCCACATAAATGCTCTTGAAGGGACCACAAAGACAAGACAAGGCTACTGACAGCAGCCCAAAAGGCATTAAAGCAATCATTCTTCCTATGTTCCATAAGCAAATTGAATGGGAAGAAACCCTAATATGTGGTACAACAGAAAGTACCCTCTTCCAAGAACTTCACAGAGATTTGCTGAATACAGACATAGATTTAAATTTTAACAGACATATTTTGCTCTTAAAAGGAGAAAATATCAGTCCAATAATTTCTGATTTAGGATGTTATGAGCATTGGGTTTGAGACATTGTGTTATGAAGAAAAATTGACAGAATGAGACAGGAAGAGCATGTTACGTTTCACTAAAGAAGACTGTGTTATTCACAAACATTTTGTTTATTATTATTATTATTATTATTATTATTATTATTATTATTAGCATAAAGCTCTAAGTTTTATATACTTTCGCTTCCAAAGTATGACTTAGACATTTCTACTATGGCTGATATTATAATGTTCACTGTTTCTGAACGCTAGTAAGACTGATAAATTGTGTTTCCCATAAGTGATTTGCTATCAGTGCTTACTCATGACTATTCATAAATGGATTATACCATATGAAAGCAAACAGTTCAGAATCTCTAAGAAGTATCCATCCAGAATATGAAAAAAATATTATTAAACACATGTAGCTGAGGTTGATAAAATTACATTAATGACACAAAAACTTGATAATAATGTATGTTGTAACAGTATACCACAGTGCTGGTGACAGTCTGAACAAATATTTATTTGAAATTTAAATGCTGTCACACACAGGTGACACAAAATTATGAAAGGTAGCTTTTATTCCAAAACTTTATTTGATTACTTATTTTGAGGTAGTTTCTCAAGTCAATCTAATTTTCAAACCTAAAAGCAAGTTCATTTGCTGTGCTAATTCAGTAACATCCCATAGTAGCCTGTCCAAAGAACCAGAAATGCTAATTACCAGTTTTTATAAAGTATTTATTCCTTACAGAATTTGTTGTCAATAATAGATCCTGTTTACCAACCAATAACTCATTGCTAGGAATAAAAGTGCTGCTTATTATTCAAATTTTACATATTTTCAATATGCTGTAAGAAACCCAAAAAAGTTGAAGAAGAAATTGGAGGATGTACTGGTGTTCAACTGCTTCTAATCCACTGATAGATCTAATGTGGAACTGGAATGTCTTGGGTGGAATAAAAACAATGGAAGGAGTAAGTGTAACCACTTACCGGGCTGCACTACCAGGATCAAGACAACAGTGGCACCATAATGTGTGTGTGTGTGTGTGTGTGTGTGTGTGTGTGTGTGTGTGTCTTAAATGTCCGTCTACTGCTGACAGTCTCAGTTGTACTATGAGTGGTTTACTACTTCTATTCTTCGTATTACACAGACAAATTTCTTGTCAATACTAACTTATGTACACATTATTAATAATGACACATATGAGAGTTCTAGCTAATATTTGAATTCAGCATCTCTTCAGTGGAATTATCATCATCTGTGTAAATAAATGCCGTAAACCCTTTTTTTGAACATTCTATCTATAATAGCCTAAGAATTATTTTATAAAACTCAGGAAGCATAGAATTATCATTAAATGTCCGTCTCCTGCTGACAGTCTCAGTTGTACTATGAGTGGTTTACTACTTCTATTCTTCGTATTACACAGACAAATTTCTTGGCAATACTAACTTATGTACACATTATTAATAATGACACATATGAGAGTTCTAGCTAATATTTGAATTCAGCATCTCTTCAGTGGAATTATCATAATCTGTGTAAATAAATGCCGTAAACCCTTTTTTTGAACATTCTATCTATAATAGCCTAAGAATTACTTTATAAAACTCGGGAAGCATAGAATTATCATTAAATTGAAGTGTATGAATATCTGTGTAAAATACGAATACTATACTTTTTCTGTTTTGTTCAACATATTTCTGGATCTCCATATTATCAGTCTATAGAACAAGTAATGTAGACTGATTAGAACTGTATTTACCCAAGTACAAGATGACCCTGAATGTATGGCGATGCTCATCTTTTAAGAGGCTCCTAGCAAAATATTTATTTTTAACATATTCTGACTAATCAGAAGTTCACATTATATCTATTCCGAATTATGCCATTTAATGATTATCTATATTTTAATAATACAAGGAGACATCAAATACCAGAAATGATTTACATGACTTTGTGGACCATTCTTTTTCTATGTTTTCTGCTTACTAACCCTGACTTCTGTTACATCATTATTTTTAACCATCATCATTATCATCATCATCATCATCATCATCATCCTAATAGCACAGCTGTGAAATTTATGTCTTCATTGTAACAAATGTTGAGCACCTTCTTCTGAATATGTTGTGATTTCTGAGGTTGTGGTTATGGTGGGGCCTGAAAGCACAGCTGTTTTTGTTTTCCAAGTATGTATTGGATTTCACTTCTATGCTGACAGGAGAATGTTACAATGTCTGTCACTTCCATACATATTGTCTGCATAGAACCAGCAGCTGACACGCCCCCTTTAGTTCTTGTCAAATGCCATGGTGAGTATCAACAACATTGCAGCATGAAACACTAAAGTACACCTCTGGCCCCATCTGCTCTTTTACCATCTCCTGCAGAAATGAACACTATTATTGAGTATTTGTCCAATTTTAAAGTCTATTCAATTCTGACTATAAACAGATTCAAGCAAACTGCAGTTAAACAAGGTAGATGTTCATAAAAGGCCAAAGTATGGTATGTGGTGTAGATTCCCATGGTTGATAACGCAAAGTAATTTGCTACCATCTCCCCACTCCCTGCACCCACCCTATTTGTCAGCCAAGCTGGTATCACTGTTCCCCCTCGAACTCCTCCATAGTGCTGTGCTTGAGCAAATGTGAAACACAGACTACATTATCTTCAATGGTGCAGGTCACATATTATGTAACAAAAACAACTAACACAGAAATAAAAGATCATAACCACAATTCAGTCCATTCTCGAACTTTCACTCATCCCGCAAGCTACTGGCATCTGTTGGTAGTATCGCCACAACAGTTCTTGCCACTGTAATTTATTCAAATGATAACAGTTACATTCAGTTTAATATGATTTATTTTGTTTGTCACACAATTAATTCTAGATTAATTTTCCTTCTTGTTTCATCTAAATGTCACCATCATGATCTACAGCTGATTAAAAGCTGGTAACATTTTCACCTTGTATACTAATATGTGAACAGTGACAGATTCTCATTTGCAACCCACTTAGTAAATCATTTAAGTCTCTCATAACCAAATAAAATACTGATCCGGGTTCAGAATCGTGTAATGTTTTTTGAAGGGCAACACTTTCGCTTCTGAACGTTACCTTTACTTAAAAAGCAGCATTGAGGTTTGTATATGGTATACATACATGTATCAAAACTTTTATTGCAAATCCGTTCAAATCAAATAAGAGTTTGTAAGATGGTAGAATTTAATGCTATTTCCTACTGTGTTTCACAAAAATGTCAAAGTGTAAGCAGTACAATACACTGTTGCTCTGGCTAGTACATAGTTTCTCACGCATCTCTTGCACCAGCACTGTGCAAATCAAATGTCACGTGGTTGAGCAACATCAATACGGCATCGAGTGCTTTGACGTATCAGGAAATCTCGAGCCTGTTCAAACAAGAGTCTCATTAGCCCAGCCCTGCACTACCAAATTGTTCAAAATAAATATGCATGTGACCTCAATACCCAAAGCTTAATCTGTAAATTTAAGACAATCTTTATATACTCTATTAAACTATGTAAAAATGTTAACCTCAGTAGCAATAGTTTAATCTGCAAATATTAGATGACCCAGTATTTTATGACTTATAATCAGGTAAATATGGTAATTTACTTTCAAAATTTGGCTTGAAGCATGAACGTCACTTGATGGCATTCTCGGTCTGCTCAGTGGGACTGGGACCAAGTGACTTGGTAGGCCTCAAAAGTTCCCTTATATTCACGGAGTGTTCCCAAACCATTGTATCACAGTTCAGAAGTAATTGAGTAGTGCATTTTGATGTTGAATGTACAAGTCATCGGACAACTGAGTTCTTTTATCATTTACTTGTAAGGTACATGGCAGATGAATCAGGGGGCCCATTTCATCCCTTGCAATCATCTCCCATGCAAGACTGAACAGTGTCACGTTTGTATCCTGCCACCCTGCCCAGACTCAACAGTCTAGGCAACCTTTCTCCATGTCTTAAGCATCCAATAGTGGTGTTGCTGCACCCTTGTTAATCTCTGAGGCCTTCAACATGTATTGTGTAGGGGTACACATGTGAGTGTTGACTTCTGAGCTCCATAGCAAGCTGGTGGCTCTGGGTGATACAGCTGCTACAATCTGCAATTAGCTTTCACATACACACCTTTATGTGCTGATCTCAGAAAAATCTACTTCTCTCAGTCTTTTTAAACTTGTGATTAGCTTTTATGCAAGTGCTATCTGCCGTCTGCTTTCATCGTACTTACGCTACATGACACAAATTTTATTGGGTAATCACATATACTTTTCTATCCCTATGGTTGTATGGTATTTGGATGGGTTTTTCTTGTCAGAAGTTCAAAAATCTTCAAAAGACACAAGAAAATCACCTATCTTCTTACTCGATTCCTTTCATAAACTGCTAAAATAAGCTAGTATTACTATTTAATAGCTTCTTATATGTTCAAATAACCTACAGGAATGCAATCAGCTGGCATTTTCAAGTATCACCAATATTTTGACATGTGAACACCCTGTCATTTTCAGTGCACAGATGCAACAAGAAAGAGGTGTGCAAGGAAATTTAAAACCTCAGTATACAGAATAGATACTGAAATCTCTCTCTCTCTCTCTCTCTCTCTCTCTCTCTCTCTCTCTCTCTCTCTCTCTGTGTGTGTGTGTGTGGGGGGGGGGGGGGGAGGGGGGAGGCTCTAGTGCCACCACACAATCACATACAAAACCCCAGAAATTACTGATGGTTGCATATTGATAATCAACGGGTGAGGTAGCATTGAATCGAATCTGCTCCTCCATTGTTTGACCATGGAGAAAGCAAGATTCGATGCAAGATTTAAGCAAAACTACCAACTCTATTTATAAGGTCACTTGTTAATTTAAACCCAACTGATTACTTATTAACACTATCCCAATAGCTGGAAGTGCATGCCAGAATCTCTGTGTTGTCATTTTCCATAGGATGACCACTGTCAAGGCAATGTTCTGCAATAGCAGATCTGGTTGGCTGTTGTAACTGTGGGTGACATTTATTCTCAATACACGGATCCTCCACAGTCCAGACAGTCTGACCAAGATATGAAATGCCACAACTGTAAGGAATATGATAGCCACCTACTTTACACAAACTAAGATCAACCTTTGCAGATTCTAAAAGGACATTAATCTTAGCTAGTGATCTAAAAACACATTTCACATCATGTTTCCTTAGAATATGACCAGTCTTGTTGGAAATGCTACCTGCATAAAGCAAAAAGGTCGTATGCTTTGCCAGCACCTCGTTATCACCAGCACTTGTGCAATTCAAGGTTGGTCGAAGGTGCAACACACATCAAATCTGTCTTGCACTATGACCATTCTGACAAAAGGTGACTTCTAGGTGGACTAACTCAGCTGACAAACTTTCAGCATCTACATCTGTACATCTACATCTGTACTCCACAAGGCACCATACGGTGTATGGCAAATGGTACTCTGGACCATTCCTAGCCATTTCCTTTCCTATTCCAGTTGCAAATAGAGTGAGGGAAAAAAAATTATCTATATGCCTCCACATGAGGCATAATTTATCATACCTTATCCTCATGGTCCTTATGCAAAACATACGGTTGCAGCACTAGAATTGTTCTGCAGTCAGCCTCAAATTCCAGTTCTATAAATTTTCTCAATAGTGTTCCTCGAAAAGAACATTGCCTTCCCCCCAGGGTTCTCATACATGTTGCCGAAGCATCTAAGTAACATTTGCGCATAGTTCAAGCCTATTGGTAACAAACCTAGTACACCACCTCTGAATTACTTTAATGTCTTCCTCTAATCTGACCTGGTATGGCTCCCAAACACTTGAGCTGTACTCGAGAATAGGTAGCATGCTATATGCAGTCCCCTTTGCACATGAACCACACTTACCTAAATTCTCACAATAAGCCAACATAAAAGATTCAGCTTCCCTATCACAATCCTCACGTGCTTGTTCTATTTCATATTGCTTCGCAATGTTACACCCAGATATTTAAACGACTTGTCTATCTCAAGCAGCAGGCTACTAATGCTGTATTTAAACTTTATGAGTTTGGGTTTTTTTTTACCTACTCATCCACATTAAATTACATTTATTCCTTGAAAGACTGGGTTCTTTCAGGACACCATTGAAAACATAGGTCAGACAGACAAGTTTACAGATGTATTCTATGACAGGCAGATACTGTGTGAAGAAAGGTTTACAACAATGTTGTTTTCTACATGAATCAGTAATTCTGAGAATGGTTACTATCGGGTGGGAAATCTTCTTGTGAACTTGGTTTGTGGGGCATATGTGAGACTAGCAAATCACCTGATTCAACACATGGTGATTTCCTTTTGCAGGGATATGTCCTAAATATTGCATATTTTACCCATTTACCACAACAATTGAATGATTTGCAGGACTGGTCTTCTTTATGACGTGAAATTGAAAACCAAAGTTATGTTGAGAGGCACCTGGGAAGCAACAGATTCTACTTTTTAGGCACCTACCATGTGAGCTACAGCACACATTGCATTACAATATAATTACAAAGAAAAATTATAAGGATTTTAATTCTATAGCACACTGTACAGACTCAAACATCAGGTTACATTATGATAACATGAAACAAAGTTCAGTTGTTATCTTACATTACTTTGTTCCCTACCTTTCCATCAAGAGTGAGAGCCATAGCATGTTTACCACCAGAATGAACAGCAACCTTCTTGATAACATATTGGCTGAGTCCTGTAACTAGGCGTGGTGAAGACACATTGCCAGTGTGTCCCAATCCTAGTCGGCCATTTGTACCCTCACCACATGCATATAACTGAAACAAGTTAAAAATAGGATCTGAAAGACCACATATAACTTGTAAAGTCATTGTTGAGCCTGGTAAATTTTTTATTGTAAATAACAGTGATAAGTACTGTTTCTGTTTCTGATTTATAAAACATAATGTAATGAGAAAGACAGTACACACACACACACACACACACACACACACACACACACACACACACACACACACACACACTCTTACCTTGCCATCTAGAGAAACTACAAAAAGTGACTTTGAACCACCAGCAATGTGAATTGGTTTGAGAGAAGACAATGCTTCAGAAAATGTTGGCAGTTTGACTTTAGAACCAGCAAGACCACCAAGCTGGTCCTTATCGTTCAAGCCCCAAACATAAACTTTTGTTTGCAGGTCAGCTGAAGATGAGTAGCCCTGCTGGTTTCTGTTTATACCTGTAAAGGTTCTAGAATCCTGCAAAACAGGACAATACGAGATTTGTAACTTACTTAAGCTTTACTGTAATGATGCAGACAAGATACGAAACAACATAAGAGTAATGGAAGCTACAAAAGTAAGACAAGAAGTTTTAATGTACCTGGAATTCTTCACTGTCTGATACAAGGAAAGACATACTTCTTGATTTTGTTGAACTTCCTTTAGATGAAGCCCTTTTACCAATGATATTTAATGCATGAATTTTGCAATCAATGCCACCATTTCTGCACTGTTTGATTGCTATTTCAATGCATGCATAATACTGAAATACATACAGTAGACAGCATATATTAAATGCAGTTACACAAAACTGTGGATATGTGCTATATGACATTATGTGTGTGAAGCACACAGATTGAAAATATGAGAAACTGTATTGTGCTTTAATTCTCGTACAGAATCAATCCAATCATACACTACTCTTACGTGATACTTACAACTTTCAAGTGAGATAACAAAGTAACAATTCTATCTGTGTTACGAATATTCACTGTATTTAGCTCTGTCATGGACAAGAAGGTATCTCCTCCTGACACTACAACCAATGAAGGCATATAGCTTTTGTCAGCCATTTCCACCACCATTTTCAACGACTCAATTAAAATATTGGGTTGCATTTCTAACCTGATCCAGTGCTGAAACAAAGAATGAAATATTGCAATAAAAATAAGTTAACCATAACTGTTTATCCTATTAATATGGAAAATAATAATTATATTTACACGACAGAAATACAATATCAAGAACATTAACGAAACTGAACTCCCTCCTGAATCCCTATCTTCATCATGGAAAACTGTCAGATCTATTTAAATATAACTTTATCACAGTCAATAGCATTCCCAAGATTGTATTAAAAAGTTGTAAGCATAAGGTATGTATTGTTCTTATTTAGAATTTAGGACAATTTTTACAAACAACATGATGTATGGCATTGTCAGATATTAATGGCTACTGCACTGTCTCTTTATTTACATAATTATTTAAAATGTTTCAGAAGGCTATGTACTTGGTAATGGTAAATTATCTTGCTAAAATACATGACGGATAATTTACTTAGGTTATGCAATTGTTGTACTGAAATACACAGTAATGATGTGGATTTCATATGAGCATGTTCAAAGTAATAGGTATTTAAAGTAATTAACAGCATAACTAAATCAAAAAATAGTGCAACCACTGTGCTGCATTCTATGTAGGCATGACAACCAACAAGCCGTCTGTCTCTATGAATGGCCACCGAAAAACAAGTGGATCACCCTGTTGCTGAACACGCTGCCAAACATGATATCCCTCATCTCACTGACTGCTTCACAGACTGTACCATGTGGATCCTTCCCATCAACACCAGCTTTTCTGAATTGCACAGGTGGGAACTTTTCCTGTAATACATTCTACATTCCCTTAACCCTCAACCTTCATTAGTCACTGTCCTCACCCATCCAGCCCCCTCCCTGTTCCCATTCCAGTACTACACAGCTGTCATTTCACCGCCACACCCAGTCTTTTAATTTCTTTTTATTTCTCTCCTTTCCTCTACTTACCCACTCCCCCCTCTGCACCTTCTCTTCTGCCCTCTGTCTAAACTGCAACACTTTACTGTCTGCCACTCCCACCATACTATCCCTCCCCCTCCCCGCCCCAGCCTCCTCCTTACCCCCACCCAGTCTCCACTTCCATCATGCACTGGTGCTTCTGTTCACAGTGTGGTTTCAGTTGTCTGAGACTGCAGACGTGTGAGGACGTGTGAGCAAGTTGCGTTTGCGTGAGTGTGTGTGCGTGTGTGTATGTGTGTATGTGTGTCTAATGCTGACAAAGGCCTTTATGGCCAAAAGCTACAATTGTGTAAATCTTTTTGTTGTGCCTATCGTGACTCAGCATCTCCTCTATATGGTGAGTAGCAACTTTCCTTCTCTGGTATTGTTACAGTCTTGATATTTTGATATTTTTGACCCTTCCACCACGTGATATATACCCGTATCTTCCAAGATGATCAATGAGCTTTCCCCCAATCAATTTGTGTGACTTTCACCTATAGCAGGCCTGTTCCTGATCTCAATAAGCAAAAGGCCAATCTTAAGAGACTGAAGTTTTCCATCATGCTTCCCCCTATGTAGAGCCCCTGTATCCCCTTTCCCAATAAACCACTTTGGTGTCAATTATGCCTTCTTCTTACTACCCATAAATTCACACGTTACCCTGATGCTCACCCCCTAGCTTGGCCATTCTGTACACTGGTGTACAGAAGTGTGATCTGATCTGCCACCTTTAGCCTATTCATGGTTACTAACACACTACCAGAACAGTACATTCATGCAGAACATGCTGTTTCCTTAGTGTGCAAGGGCCTGGTGGACAGTCCAGCCCTGCTGTGCTATGCTGCCATATGTCCTCTGATCCCACTTCATCACATGTGCCAGTGTATGTACTGCAAGGAATAAAGTAGTTCTCATTTCCACTTGGTTGTGTGCCACCTGGCATGGCAACACGTTTCTATCCGTTTGAACTGGCCGGGTATGACACTGAATACATGAGCGTATCAGGTGTGCATGCCTTATGGATGCAGGTATCTGACCACCTGGACAGCTGCCTGCCCACTCATTCAGTGCAGCAAAGGGTCATGGGATCAGCTTCTGCTACACCACATGCCACCCATGCATCGTGCACTAGGTGTGTTCCACCACGGCTACCACATCATCATCATCATCATCATCATCATCATCATCATCATCATCATCACAGCCTGAAGAAGTTGACTGTGAGTGGTACTTTTATTAGTATAGGGCTACATGAAGAATGCTGATCCACAAAAAAGGAAGAAGATCCAAGAAAATATATCTTAAAATTTAGCTTTATTTACAGCTTAATAGATGTATTAGATGAAACATGAATAAGCGTGTTTCTACATCTGAAAGATGATGTCTATTCAACAAAATTCCTTGCCAGTCGCGTAAGAGTGGCACTAGAAATGGGACTATATGGATTCAAATCAGGTTTGCTTTAAATACTTGCTGTAATGGCCTTGAGTGTTAGTTACCTTTGAAATTGGTCGTGGTGAGTTGACATTAGTGAAAAATGCCTTTAAGGTGACAAATATGCCACTATCAGCACCTCATTGACTTTGAACAATATTTTGTAATAGGGCTACGAGAAGTTGGGCGTTCCTTCTGGGATACTGCAGAAAGACTTGGCAGCACTGTAGCCATTGCACGGTTGCAGACAGTGGTAGGTAGTCACGAGAATGTGCAATTGAAAGAAGACTGGTCTACGGACAGGCATGGGGCAATGCCGAGAGAGAAGACCATTGCATTCGATGTATGGCTCTGGCGCAACATATAGCATCTGCAGCAACAATTTCAGCAGCAGTTGGCACCACAGTGACACAGGAAACTGTTACAAACTGGTTACTTGAAAGACAGCTCTGAGCCAGGCACCCTTTGGCATGCATTCCACTCCTCAAACCACCAGCATTTGGAACTTCAGTGGTGTCAAGTGACAGCTCACTGGAGGGCAGGATGGAGGTCTGTTGTATTTACTGGTGAAAGCTGGTTCAGCCTTGGTGCCAGTGATGACCGTTGTGTTGGTCAAAAGTAAGGCAGTTGACGGCCTGCAACCAACCTGTCTGCATGTTACACACATTGGAACTACACCTTGAGTTCTGATCTGACTGTCGGAGCACTCTCATGGTTAGCCCACGCATCCTGACTGCAAAACTACAATCATTTTTTAGTGTTTTGATTTTTTTCTGTCAGTGTATCTGTGATGGAACAGGAAGGATTTTGTGAACTGTGATTTATTAATTAAAACTTCCTGGCTGAATTGCCGTGCTCCATATATAAAACTTCTTCTCCTTCCTGACGTTTCATTGCCTACTGCGGGCAACATCTTCTGAGGTGAGTCAGCAACTGGCTGCTAGGCGCTGGAGGTCCTGCTTATATAGAGCGCTTAGATGGCACCACCACTCACCGAGTGCTTTTGACTTTAAAACTATCTCTGGCTAGTGCCATCTCTCTCGATTACAGGTAATCGATTGTCACTTCGTTAGTACAAAGTCAACCACCATATCTTGTCTAGTTTTAATCCTCCTCCTTTTCTATTAAAATTATTTTCATGGTATGGGGGCCCAGATTTCAGTCACAGTCTGGTACACAATTTTAATCTACAACATAATTTCAGCTCCCTAATTTGTTTACTTGGGTATTTTACTTATTTATTATTTTTTCTTTTAATTTTTAGTCTTAGTACCACTTTGCCTTTTCTTAACAAGAAGGCCAGTCAAAATTTAATGTTCCATCAACAGTAAATGTATTACTGGCAGCGCAATATCTTAGTTGGAAGAGGGCAGAAAATGAAAATTTGTCATGATCTTGTACAATATTGGCATCCACACAAAGTGAGCAATGGATAGAAAAATGAAATCAGGTAGTCTAGCTGGAAATTTTGGCCCCTTTCTTTTTGAATTAACCCCTGAATGTGTAGAAACTCCCCTCCATACCCACAGTAGAACTATGACAGAGAGAAGTAAGAATAGCGGAACACGCTTTCGCCTATCTACCAATCACATCTGAATGACAAAGTTCACTGAATTTTTCTGCACACAGGTTACTGAGTATTGTTGCATGAGTTGTGGGTGAAACATTAGAATTAGTGGTTACGTGCAAAAGACTTGAACTTGTTTCTTTGACAGTTAATCTGTGCTGCCTGATCATTTAACTTTAGAAGTTGTACAAACTTAACTATTGGTAAGTAGGCTCAATTATATGAAATAAAAAGTAAACAAAATCTTAAGATAATATTTACCTTTCCCTGAGATCCACAGCTCTGCCAATAATTATCAGAGCCATCCACAAGATGACGTGCGCATGCCTCTCTTGAAGATACTTTCAGAGTCTTTATACAATGAGCCCAATCCTGAACAAGGCCAGGGTTTAAAATTTCATCACGATGATAATATTTACCAGGTTTTCCAGCAAATATTGGAGCACTCCCTGCATATGAAACACAAATATTTATGCATTGACTTTTTATTGAAGCAGACAAAATGTAATCACAGAAAAACTAGAAAGTTAGTGAAAGTGGCTGTTTTCTGTTTAACTGCTGGTAGTCAGCAATCGGATATGAGGACAGTCAAACGTAAATACACTGGAACATTCCTGAACATGAATAATCACAGAAAATGTCTACATGGAAAAAGTGGCAGGATACTATGCCTGTCAGTGCTGATGCTACAGCCAATATACATTTTATTTAAGAATAATTTTAAGAAAATGATTTTTAATCTCCATTTCAATATTGCAGACAATGATTAACTACAACAAACATCAAATCCTAGAGTACTACATTGAGTTCTCAGATGATTTCCAAAATACAAGGTTAAAATCTGTTGCATACCTTCAGAAAATTTCAAAATGGTCAAAGCACTGGAATGTAGACTTTACCTATGGTGAGTTATACAGTTTTATTGCACTCTAAAAATATAAGTGGAAATGCATTGCTTGAAATAAACTGCAGTACACAAAAGCACGAAACATTTAGCTCACATTCACCCCAAACAATTTCATTTTTTAAAATGGTTGATCTGATTATCTTCTTGGTAGATTTTTTTCAGTCATGCTAGCTGAATGCTGGAAGAGTTTATAAGTATAGCAAGAATTTGCATCTGAATTATATAGTTAAATACAATGATCTTCAAGTCACTATTAAATGATTAAAAATGGACCACTCATAATAAAAGTGAAGTGCTGAGCACATAAAAAATGATGACTCATACCCTTTTTAACATAACATAACTGCCTGCCCCAATTTAGCTTTTAGTTTTATGATTTCATTTTTCTTCTTTGATCCACTGGTATTCCATTATCATGAACTGCAATGCCCTGCCCCCCGACAAACCCTATACTGTTTTCCTCTGTGCATTCCTGTCCCACATCTGATACATCCATCATTGCAAATTAGTTAGAATTCCACAATCCCCTTCCATGAACATCTGGGTGCAATTTGTCATGTCTGTGACAATTAACTCATATTGTTACAAATGAAATATGGTCGGTTATTTTATGATACATACTCTATACAGACCCTCTACAAGCCAAATTCCACTAATGAAATATCACTGTCAGTACCAACCAGGTTCATAGATGCAATTGAAGAAATGGCGATGACCTCTCTTTGTGAAGAAACAATTTTCACAATAATTAAAATGTTCACAAGTCTTGCACTTGTAACGATGGCCAGTGATCGGAAAAGCTCGGCAGTTATCACATGATACAGTTGGGTGGCTGCTTGAAACAACTTCCATCTCTGATATAACACCCGTCCAGTCGCTTTGTTGTGGAAAGTCAACACTGATTTCTCTTCCATTACTACTAACACCTGTAAACCAAAGTTAAATTAAATTATGCCAAATGATATATAATTATGTAGTAATATTATTTCCAGCTCTCGGGAAAAAAATTGTTTTTCAAAAGTAGACATTTGTTGGGGAAGAAATGTTAAGTTAACTCTATAGATAAGTCCTCTCTCCTTGCTTATGAAAACAGTATTTCCACAAATATAATGAACACTTGCGAACAGAAAACTGAAAAAAGTTAATAAAATTTTTGCTTCAGCCATATTTCAATTCAACATCTCTCATTCGTTTTGTTCTTTGACAAGAATGGCACTCCTTGTAGCAGCACATTTTGTTTCTTCATGTCAATAGCTTTTTCTTTTAAGTACAGCGGCAGTCACATATAATAAAATATGAGAATGTTCTGCCACATGAGCCAAATTTTTGATGAGCTACCGAATGCCTCTTGTAGTTATGAGCAGCTAACTTATCATCCTTTATTGATACAAAAGAAAACAGTTAACACAGAAAATGATGTAATCACGTAGGATATCATATTTTATCACCAGCTGACCATTTCTCAAGTGCCTTGGACTGTGCAATTGAGACACGCAAATCCCAGTAGTCCGCAGCTCACGGTCATGCGGTAGCCTTCTCGCTTCCTGCGCCCGGGTTCGATTCCCGGCGGGGTCAGGGATTTTCTCTACCTCGTGATGACTGGGTGTTGTGTGATGTCCTTAGGTTAGTTAGGTTTAAGTAGGTCGAAGTTCTAGGGGACTGATGACCATAGACGTTAAGTCCCATAGTGCTCAGAGCCATTTGAAGCAAATCCCAGTTTTTTTTTTTTTTTTTTTTTTTTTTTTTTTTTTTTTTTTTAAGTAATTGACAGATATCATTATTATTTTCATACCACTTCCACCTATAACAATTTTTTAATTTCAAAAGACATCTATTCAAATAATAGCATATCCTTCTCCACAGATACGCTGCAGAAAGCTTAAAATACTAACAATGCCTCAAGTGAATGTACACTCCTGGAAATGGAAAAAAGAACACATTGACACCGGTGTGTCAGACCCACCATACTTGCTCCAGACACTGCGAGAGGGCTGTACAAGCAATGATCACACGCACGGCACAGCGGACACACCAGGAACCGCGGTGTTGGCCGTCGAATGGCGCTAGCTGCGCAGCATTTGTGCACCGCCGCCGTCAGTGTCAGCCAGTTTGCCGTGGCGTACGGAGCTCCGTCGCAGTCTTTAACACTGGTAGCATGCCGCGACAGCGTGGACGTGAACCATATGTGCAGTTGACGGACTTTGAGCGAGGGCGTATAGTGGGCATGCGGGAGGCCGGGTGGACGTACCGCCGAATTGCTCAACACGTGGGGCGTGAGGTCTCCACAGTACATCGATGTTGTCGCCAGTGGTCGGCAGAAGGTGCACGTGCCCGTCGACCTGGGACCGGACCGCAGCGACGCACGGATGCACGCCAAGACCGTAGGATCCTACGCAGTGCCGTGGGGGACCGCACCGCCACGTCCCAGCAAATTAGGGACACTGTTGCTCCTGGGGTATCGGCGAGGACCATTCGCAACCGTCTCCATGAAGCTGGGCTACGGTCCCGCACACCGTTAGGCCGTCTTCCGCTCACGCCCCAACATCGTGCAGCCCGCCTCCAGTGGTGTCACGACAGGCGTGAATGGAGGGACGAATGGAGACGTGTCGTCTTCAGCGATGCGAGTCGCTTCTGCCTTGGTGCCAATGATGGTCGTATGCGTGTTTGGCGCCGATGCAGGTGAGCGCCACAATCAGGACTGCATACGACCGAGGCACACAGGGCCAACATCCGGCATCATGGTGTGGGGAGCGATCTCCTACACTGGCCGTACACCACTGGTGATCGTCGAGGGGACACTGAATAGTGCACGGTACATCCAAACCGTCATCGAACCCATCGTTCTACCATTCCTAGACCGGCAAGGGAACTTGCTGTTCCAACAGGACAATGCACGTCCGCATGTATCCCGTGCCACCCAACGTGCTCTAGAAGGTGTAAGTCAACTACCCTGGCCAGCAAGATCTCCGGATCTGTCCCCCATTGAGCATGTTTGGGACTGGATGAAGCGTCGTCTCACGCGGTCTGCACGTCCAGCACGAACGCTGGTCCAACTGAGGCGCCAGGTGGAAATGGCATGGCAAGCCGTTCCACAGGACTACATCCAGCATCTGTACGTCCGTCTCCATGGGAGAATAGCAGCCTGCATTGCTGCAAAAGGTGGATATATACTGTACTAGTGCCGACATTGTGCATGCTCTGTTGCCTGTGTCTATGTGCCTGTGGTTCTGTCAGTGTGATCATGTGATGTATCTGACCCCAGGAATGTGTCAATAAAGTTTCCCCTTCCTGGGACAATGAATTCACGGTGTTCTTATTTCAATTTCCAGGAGTGTATATTTGTACCACATCCACATAATATTTATTGCCTACGGATAAATAAAGAAATAATGAAAATATGTTTTATACAACAATGTCAACCATGAAGATTTTAAGAGAAATGCTATCTTTCATAGGTACAACACTTGAAACAGCACATTACTCAATACACAGCAAAGAAAAAGAACTAACAAGGAAAGGTACATGAGCCGTATAGGTGTTAAATTTTACAGCAGACTGCCATTCTACATCAGAAAATTTCAAGATGAAAACAAATTTAAAGCACAAAATAAAAATTTCTACTTGAACAATGTTTTTACATGGTAAGTGACTACGTTGGCCAATATGATTTTTCTATTATGTTTATATTACACATCTGATGTAAAACTTTTACTGAATCAATGTCACGTATAAAAGGATTTGCTGGTTAAGGGAAACAAAGGTATAGGGTTATGGAAAACTGATTATCAATTTGTAATAACAGAAGCATATACATGTATATAAATTTGAATTACTATGTATGGATGACTGTAGTATCTTGTGTGTATTACTTTATGTACACACCTGTATTTGTATGTTCCAATTGCCTTGTAATACAAAATTTACATGTACATTTGGACCATGTCCATACAACATTTGTTACCTACAGATAGATAGAGAAATAAAGAAATTTAAAAAAAATCACCATTTTACTTCATTTTTCAAATTAAATTCTTTTTTTAAAAATATTCTCAGTTTTGTGTATGTTTCTTCCAGAATTGTGGTATGTAGATTATAAAAGTTTATCTTCTTCAATTTCATTTGCACTTTCTATTATGAGTCAACTACTGATACAAATGAGTAAGCAAGGAAGCCAAATCTATGTAATCAATATGGCAAATCCAGGAGCTATCAGACACAGTTTGGCTAATGGAAAGTGTTTATAATGACATGTAGAATGAAAAGAGTGATAATGCAATGGAATTTCTCTGTTCTGTAAATACTGAATCAAAACGAGGATATAAATATGTAGCAGAGGTAATTGAAGAATTTTATAGAAAGATGTTAGCTGTGTCTTACAATCATTTAAAACAAATTCAAAGCCATGGACCATAAATCATTCTACAAATACTCTAATGTAACTGAATTTCATTTATGATGTATATTTTCAGACTGAAGCGATGCATAAAAATGTGTATCATGGCATCAATTCAAACCCGGGTCTCCTGCTTACTAGGCAGATGCACTAGCCACTATGCCACTCAGGGGCAGTGGTTTTGCAGAACTGCACAAATTACCCTAGCATGCCTCCGTCCTCAGTCAAAATTCCCATTCACGCTTCAGCCCACTCAGCATTTCCCCTAAACTCAAACAGCACTGCAGAGGCTTTCCAACTGTATAGGAATAGCACCTCAGAATCAAATGAAGTTGGGGTCCTCCCTGAAACCGGGGCATAGGTATTTAATCAAATGAAACTATATGGTATAGTATATCTGTAAACTCAAGAGTGAGCAGTGCTTTTGGTGGGGGAAGTGGCCTTTCCCAGAAGAATCCTGCCACTTGCGTACAGGGGCACCCAAAATCAGTTTCCCGTTACCTGTCTAGCGCTGTAGATCGGCATGCAGTGACATACCTCGATTCTGTTCATGCGATCTCAGTTGCCAGCCAGTCAGTTAACTTTGTACACTTACTGATATACTTCGCTATGCGGAAGTGATGGATAATCGCCCTACATTGCAACAAAATGTGCAGTATCCAAGGAGAGGAGGTATGTGTGGAGTGTTCAATCATTGTTCAATCATCTCTATTGTTATTACAGCATTTGTTAAAGAGGCAACACAAAAAGAACTGTTGGCTACTATTACCAGTCACAATCAAAGGGCTGAAATTTATGCAAACATCAGCCTCACCACAACAGGATGCATAAGAAAGGAACATGAAAATAAACAACAAGAAGCATTTAAATGTATTCTGTCAATAAATCTCTACATCAGTTACTATTCACCTGATTCTAGGACATATTGCTTAAAAACATGTATGCAATAGCTATCCTAAACACTGCTGATATTTTCCTTTGAAACATGTACACCAATTCTGGACTTCTATGTGCAAAGCTTGACATACGAGGTGCCTTCACATATTAATTTTTATTTCTTGATAAGAGCTTTATTTGTTAATTTACAGCAATGTTATCCTCTTCAAAATGTTGCCCATTACATACTATACATTTATGCCAGCGCTTTTTCCAATTCCTGAAACACTTTTTGAAATGTTTCTCTGGGATAGTTTCTAGCTGTCTTAACTCTCTGTTTTTAATCTCATTTATGCTTGTTAAACTGTTGTCCTTAAAGGACAAATGTTTATACCCCCTGTAAGCCATGTTTTACTCATGGCAAACTCACCAAAAGCAATATTTAACATGTGTAAAAATTTGATACGCTTCATTCCATTCTTATAACAAAATTTAATACAGATCCTTTAATCTATTTATATTCAGAACAAATAATTGTTGATACTACTGAAATATATGTAACCTTTTTGACAGCTGACAATAGACTAAATACCCAATATGTATAACATTGTACAGATACTTTTTAGACATGTTTATGAAGACAGTGAAAAGAAAGGTAGTGCGAATTGGACTAATACAACATGCAAAATTATAAATTTCTCATTTCTTTTTAAACAATCTTCATGTTGCAAGAATTGTTACATTTAAATGCAACCCTTCAAAGAAAACTGCTACCTTTTAGTAGAAACACAAAGTAAGAAGATGCCCAAAATTCTACAGATTGATTACACTACATGGGGTTCACTTTACAAACAGCAGTACAGGAACACACATTCAGGCAAACAGACATTCAGTTCTATGTTTGTAGTAGAATCCTGACTTCCGTTTCTATGTCAATATTATTTATTCTATAATTATGCGTCTCGGAAGAAGCTATTGTCTTTTCTATTCCTTATGGTCTTAACGCATTTATCTAAAAATAAATGCTGCCGGAATGTATCTGTACACGGCGTCACCACAGATTAAAGCACGTGCCACAACAGGTTCGGTGCTATGTTGTGAAACAGCTTGCAGAAGTGCCTTGCAGTGTAGCTGGGTAGGCAGAGTCGGGACTCTGCTTGCTCGCTCTTGAGCTTACTGGAAGACTATATCAGTGAACCCCACTCCAGAGTTCCTCATTTTGTTTGATGCTGAGGTGCTATTCCAATACAGTTGGAGAGCTTTTGCAATGCTGTTTGAGTTTTGGGGGCTGAGGCATGAATGTGAATTTGGACTGAGAAGGGAAGTGTACTAGAGCAGTTAATGCAGCCGTGCAAAGCCACCAGGTTTGAATCCTGGCCTTGGTACACATTGTCATTCATCGTTTCAGTCTGTATATATACTCCACAGATGTTTGAGACTTGAAAAGGTCTCTGAAACCATACAGTTTCATTTGAATTTCACTTGTGATAAAATAACAAGAGAAGTGAAATACAAGTTTTAATGCATTAAAAAACAGAGAATAAGTTATGGATACTGACTTGTGACAATTCCAACTGATCCATGAGTCACTGACCCCCATTTATACTTTGGAGTCCTGACAGACTGCTTGACTTTAACTCTATCCCCAACTTTCACTGGTGGAGGTGGAGATAGGAATGGAAGAAATCCTATAAGTTCCACGTGTATAAAACGAACCCAGTATGGGCTTCCCATATTTTGCCAATCAACCTGAAACAGAAACACAGGTAATGTAGTAAACTTCACTGATGACAAAATATTTTCTGAATAAAAATGAGAATTAGTGTTCACTATCATGAGTGCATGAACTTCATGTGTGTCAACACAAAACAAAACAAACAAGTAATTGTCCTCTTCTCATTTATATTGCAAACAAATAATTATTTTAAGGGTGGTGTTATTGATGATGAATGTGTATTTCTACTTTTTCTCACAAACTGCTGACAGCCAGTACACAAGCTGACAAATTCAAGCTGTGTACTGGACCAGGAATTGGACTTTCCTGAACAGTGGTCAAGTCTGAAAAGCTGAAGAGAATGACTGGCACAGCTGAAGTTCTCAGTGCAGATTGTGAATCATGCCTGGATAGCTCAGTAAATAATAGCACTGCCTGTAACGAGTGAGGATCCATGTTCAAGTTAATGGTCCAGCACAAAACTTCAACCTGTCAGCTGTCAGCATGCCCATCTGCCATGCAGTTTTCATGTGTCGGGAAGTTTTCACGGCAGGGAGATTCATTCTGGAACAGAGAAGCTGCTGCTGCTGCTGATTTACTGGCAAGACTGCAAAGTTGAAATCTGGCTACAGGTTAACTAACACCAGTCACTAGGCCACAGATCCTTTGCATGGAGACTGTAGAGTGGATTTGGTTTTGGTGTTTAGAATTTGACACCAAGGACAGTAGTACCCATACTCAACTGACACATTGTAACACAGATCATACCTTTACAAAGAAAATAGAAGCACTATAAATTATACTAATATTCACAAGAAATTTTATATCTGTAGGAACATATCAATCATAAAGCTGGTGCCAATAGGAAAGTGAAGTGATACCTCTCTCTCATCAAAAAGCCAAAAAATAAACAGTTCTTCATGTAAAGAATGTGGAAAAGAAATGATGAAATGTATTTCGTGTATCAAGTGCAACTACTGGTTACAGGAAAGTGCACAAAAGTGAACCCAAAATTCATCTTAGATGATTTTCCATTGACATACGATGTCTGTTTACATTTCAAAATGGCTGAGCTTGTAAGTACAGTGGATTCACAAACAGAAATTATTAATTTACTACAAAATGCTGCCGAGGCATTAAAACTGAAATGCTGACTGTAAATAAAGAAAATTACAGATTAATATGAGAAAGACTGTCGTGTGTGTGAAATCCACCAGTCAAAGATACAAGACTGCAACAATACGTGAGTGCACACAAACTTTAATGACAATAACATATCCAGTGTTTCCAATGATATCACGATAAATACAACAAGTCATAAATCTGTAGATAAATAGAAATGGAAGTTGATGAAATACAGCAATGAAAATACAAGAGCACAGATTTGCAACGAAATAAAAATGGATTTCTAATAATTACCAACTTGCTGTAGAAAAATATTGCTGTCCCCAACTGCAAAATTGATGTGCGACCAGGAATTAGAACACAACAACTTGACATTCATTTTAAAAATATAGGAAATGCAAAACAAGTGACCACACAACCAGATTCTGAACCCAAACATAATTACAGAGGTGTCTTTGTACATGTTAGAACAAATCTGTCAAGGACCAGCAGCAGTGAAGAAGTTGTTACTAACCAGGCAAGAAACATGATTCATTCAGCAAGAAGTGTCTATGAATAATCCAAGTTCATAGTCAGAGAATCCTAAAAGGTCAGTGAGTGATAAATACATCTCCAAGACAAACCATGCCATCAATGAACAATATGATCATCTTCAGGTAGTTTTCACAGGTGCAAACAATTTCTTCATGCAGATTGTCTAGGAAAGGATGGCATGCATTTAATTAGATTGGGGTCTGCAACATTCAGCAGAAGGTTTACACAGCAGAAACAAAGGAAACTAATATGCTCTAATGGGAGTGAAAAATCAGATGTTCCAGCTGAAAAAGCCAAATGTAAGTATCAACCAAAAAATGAAGCACTACAGAATATGCTTCCAGAACAAGTCAGCAAAAGGAAATTACATAAAAGTACTATATTGGAATACACGGGAAATTGGTAACAAGAAACAAAGGAGATTGCTTACAAATCACTTCTGTGACCCATCCTAGAATATTGCTCAAGTGTGTGGGACCTGTACCAAATAGGACTAGCAGGGGATATTGAACATGTAGAGACAAGGGTACCATGAATGGTCACAGGTTTGTTTGACCAATAGGAGAGTGTCACTAATATGTTGAAAGAACTGAACTGGCAGATTCTTGAAGACAGAAGGAAACCATCTGTGAAAGTCTACTAACAAAGTTTCAAGAACTGGGCTTAAATGATGACTCTACAAATATACTACAACCCACTAAATATTGTCCCTGTAGGGATCATCAGGATAAGATTTAAATTAATTACAGCACACACAGAGGCATTTAAACAATGGGGAAAACACACACCATACCTGAATGGAATAGGAAAAAGCCTCATAAGTAGTACAGTGGGATGTACCCTCTGTCATACACTTTACAGTGATTCACAAAGTATCAATGTGCACGAGCTTGAAAGTGTAGAATATACATATGTACTGTACTTCACTATGCACCATGTCTGCTCTGGGATAGAAAGACGTTTAATACCAGATAACAGTCTGAGTCTTCATACTGCAGAAAATGAAGAGAAAGAGGTGGAGTTGTTATTTTTGTTAAGAACTATGTCAAGTGTAATTCAACCGATATAAACAACTTTTGTTTAGAGCATCATTTTGAAGCATGTGCCATTGACCTGACTGTAAATAATTCTGCCTTGTTAATTGCTGCAATATATGGGGCACCTTCAGGGATTCTTAGCTTCTTTTTGAAGCAGTTTGACACACTTTTACTGCACCCATTTAAAATGTACAAGAGATATTATAGTACTTGGAGATTTAAATATCAATTTCCTAACACACAGTAATGGGAAGATGAACCTGGAGAATTTGATGTAAATATACAACCTCGTCTCAATGCTCAATTTTCCAACCAGAATAACTCCAAATTCAAGTGCCCTAATTGACAAAATTTTTGTAGACCAAGGGAAAGTGGCCAATATAATTATTGGTAAAATACTGAATGATCTCTCTGACTATGATAAGAGACTTACCATTAATAATGTGAATATCTGTCAGAATAAAACCGAGTCTCAATGGAAGGTAGTCAGACCCATTAATGAAGAACCAACCACGTGTTTAAATCACATCTTCAAGATGGAAACTGGAGACACTTCTATTGTGAAGTAGGTGTCAATTTCAGATATAATCTGTTTAGCAATGAAATTGCAGCACTATTTGAAGATTTCTTAAAAAAAAAAAAAAAAATAGTTAAAGGAATTGACCCAAAGAACAACAAAAAAAAACCATGGGTAACAAAGGGAAGGATATCTTGCAAACAGCAACAAGAATTGTACATTACAGTGAGAAATTCAGGAAACCCTACCCAAACAAATCATTATAAAAAGTACTGTAAAATAGTAAGTGAAGTAATCGGTCAAAAGTTTATATTTAGCTCCAAAATTAACCAACCCTGTAATAAAATCAAAATAGTCTGGAACGTGGTAAAGGGGTGAGATAGGTGCCGTCTATGCCAGTAAAACCACAGACATTGTCTCAAACATTGATGATAAAACACATAAGCAAGCCCAAGATAATTTCAGAAATCTTCAATGACCATTTCTTAAGCACTGCTGAGAAAATAGGTTGCATTGGCTCCTTAGAAAGAGCCGTGAAAGTACTGAAACACCATTTTCCTACTTCTGTAATTGAGAGAAGCATGTCCTCCATAACTAGAAATTAAGTAAAGAAAAACATTCTCTCTTTAAAAAGCAAAGAATCATCAGGTGTAGATAACATGACTAGTAAACTTCTAAAAGTCTGCTCAGACAAATTATTCAAAGTTTTGGCTCACATATTAATGCTTTTATGTATCAGGATGTCTTCCCAGATGGAATGGACCTTCCTAAGGTGAAGCTGCTTCTCAAATGAGAGATACAACATAAGCCACAAATTACTGTCTCATCTCTCTTTTGGCCAGATTCATAAAAGTCCTTGTGAAAATACTGCATTGCAGAATTGTGAGGCACATCAAAAACTTTGACATCATCGGTGAAAAACAGTTTGGTTTCCGAAAAGGCCTGTACACAACTGAGGCTGTATTCTCTTGCACAAATGATGTTCTGTTTGGGAGTGGAACAGGGAGAGAAGATGCTAGTTGTGGTACGAGGTACCCTCCGCCACGCACCATATGGTGGATTGCGGAGTATGTATGTGGATGTAGATGTAGATGTAGATGTTGGAATCGCTACACCAAAAAGTGAAGCCAGTTAGTATATTCTGTGATCTTTCTAAAGCTTTTGACAATGTGAATCATAAAATACTTCTCAACAAAGCACGCCACTATGGCATCAGATGGGCAGTGGGAAACTGGCTAAAACCTATCTCTACGACAGGAAGCTACCTCTTGATCTGCTGCTGTTTCTAATATATGACCAACCTCTGTTACACAAAACACTCAAGTTCACTATGTCTGCTGATGGTACTAGCACTGTGATAAACAAGAAACACGCCACCAAGCTGGAGCAGGAGAGAGGTGTCCCACCAACTCTCAGGCAGTGAACAAGACAAAATAGCCCTGCCTTACAGGGATGAACAGAAACTACCTTTGCTGGTAAAATATAACACCAGATCAGCCACTTTGGCATCGTCTCCTAGCACCAGAGGTATCTTGTCAGGAAGATTAAGATGCTGCCTCAAAGCAGCCAAACTAGAGCAGTCTATGAGAAAATGGGCCCCTGTCAGGCAGGCTCCGCATCGGCAGTAAGGGGGATCCTCACATCAGAGAATGTAGCCATGCGTCAGCCGAGCACGGGCAATGTGGAGTCGGCAGATGATGGTGAATTCCCTGCAAGAAGCATGCAGGGAAGGCTGCCACATGATCGTAGTCTCCTTAATTGTCCTGAGTTTGTTTGGTGAGATCAGGGCAGACCATTCTGAGTTCCTGACTTCCAGCAGTCAATGGCGCATAAACGACTGAAGGTCCTCTGATTCTGGGACCCCCATTTTCCTAGCTTGATGGAAGTCACCCCCAAGATACTGGATAGCCATAACCAGTGGGTGAGGAGAGTAGCACTGGTCTGTAGGCTGAAGGCTGCTAAGGGTGTCACTGCAGATTAGGATACTCTTGCCAGTGCAAGAACAAACTTGGCTAAGGGCTAATTTAATGGCTGTCAATTCAGAAGTGAACACACTGCAGTCATTGGGCAGAGAGTGGAGTTCAGTGCACCATACATGTGTGTATGCAAAGCCTATTTGTCTGTTGACTGTTGAATTATTGGTAAATACCACTTCCAAACACGGGTAAGTCTCAAGGATAGCCAGAAACATATGGCAAAAAATTGTGGGGTTAACGGAATCTTTTGGACAAAAGGACACTTCGAGACAAATCTGAGGTTAGGGCATAAGCCGAGGGGGCAGATGCGATGTCTCCCTGACCAGAGGCAACAGTGGAAGCAGTTGGAGTTCCAAACAGAGACACTGGAAGCAGGCAGCAATTGTAAATCCAGTTCTGGGTTGCTGTTGTGGGACATGGAGTTCCTTCCAGAGAAAAGGACATGGTAGCTGGGATGTACAGGGTTGCTACAAACATGTATAGTGTAATTCAGCAGCTGTTGTTGGCACCTGATAGGTAATGGAGGGACTCCAGCCTTGACTAGTAGGCTGTTCACAGAGCTAGTTTGGAAGGCTGATGACGATGACGATGACGATGATGATGATGATGATGATGATGATGATTATGATTATATGTTTACGAGACTAAACTACTGGGTCATCAGTCCCATCTTATCATGAGAGAAACATGTAACATGGTAAAAAAAGAAGAAGAAGAAAAAGAAGAAAATGGAGATTTGGCTGCTCACACTATATAAGTAAGTCAAACAGTTTAAAAGGGCGTGGCAGTAGTTGTAGCATCATACATAAAATAAAAGAGATAACCCAGGCAGAACCCTGCACAAGGGAGTCTAAAGGCACAACAAGGTGAGAGGGGAAGCAAGTAACCTGCGGTCGCTTGGTGAGTAACCTGCTACAGGGGGAGGCTCTCACACTAACAACCAACCCTAACTCTGGAAGTGGAAGAGTATTATAGGTTAGAGTAAAATCTGCTCTCCCTCAGGAAATGCATTACTTTAGCAGTGACCATCATGTCACCCACAAGCATCTAAGGTGGTTAGGCAGGCAAGCTGAGTGTGTGCCACAGATCGGCCAGCAGGGCACACTCAACAAGAATGTGCACTATCGTCAGTAGACTACCGCAGTTGCAGTGAGGAGAATCCTCCCAATGCAGAAAGAACTCATAGGTGAGTCTCATGTGACCGATGCATAGTTGGCACAGCACAATGGCATGTTTCCAAGAGGCCTGGAAAGATGTATGCCACACCTTAGTGGACCCTTTAATTGATCTCAACTTGTTTTGTGACATAACAGCCTAACATTCCAATTCCCATAGTATCAAAATGTTACGTAGAAGTCATAATCTTGAGTCTGGATCCGGTATCCTAGCATCAAGTTGATCTCCTGTAGTTCTGTCTTTAGCTAGATGGCCGGCGAGTTCATTTCTTGAAATGCCTATGTTGCTCAGTGTGCAGATGAAGGTCACCGTCTTTCCAGAGCTGTAGAGGTCAGCCAGTACGTCCTGGATGTTGGCAACCAAACAATTTTTGGGATAGCCTTTTAGGCAACTAATGGAATAGCTATAGATCAGAAAGTTCATCGTGGCCTGGGATTTGATGAACAGCAAAGCCTGAGGGATGGCAACCAACTCTGCAGTGTATAAACTGCAAGCACTTGGCAACAGTGCCTCTCATGTCCCCTTGCATGAGTAAAACTGTAACCAACCTTGTTGTTGACTTTCGATCCACCTGTGTAGATGCATACCGAATTAGAATAATCATGGGGGATTTAAAGAAAAAGGTATTGGAGAAGGGTAGGATCAGTATCCTTCTTGGGACCACAAAAGAGTTTCATCCATATTGCAGGACAGGGTACAGCCCATGGGGGATGTCAAAAGGGAGCTCTAGGAACACAGACTAATAGAGGCAACTGGAGGTCCTTCAGTAGAATATCACATTGGCTCCCAGCTGATCTTCCCAGTTTTGGGTGATGCACAATCAGTCTGAACTGCTGGTTGTGGAACAGAGTTGAGTGTCATGGGTGGGTAGGTATCTGACAGATAGTGACTGTGTAACTTGTCAGATACTGCTGTCACCTAACCCGCAGTGGTGGGACACCAACTTCCGCAAAGAGGCTGTCAACATGGCTCGTACTGAGGGCCCCATTGCCAACCACATGCCTGTGTGGTGAACAGGGTCCAACAGACTCAGTATGAATGGTGCATAGTCCAAGCAGGATAAAATTAGTGCTTTATAAAATCTCAGAAGAACTGTGCAGTCTGTGTCCCACAAGGAGTGACTATGAAAATGGAGAGCATTCAGCTTCTTCATGCAAGTTACCCTGAGCTGGTAGACATGCGGCAGCCAAGTTAACTTGTGGTCAAATAAACTACCTAAGAATTGTAAAGTTTCAATGACTTCAAGTAACTGGTCATCAAGATATATTTCTGAGTGCATGTGCACAGTCTGGGGTCGACAAAAATGCATAACTCATGATTTTTCAGTGGAATATTGATAGCCTTGATTCGGGGCCCAGTCCTGGGCTCTCCAGACACCCACCTGAAATTGAACTTAGTGGTGTGCAGTGATGCAGAAGCACAGTACAGACAAAGATCATTCATGTATAGTGACGGAGAGATTGGGGGGGGGGGGGGGGGGGGCACAGCATTTACGATACCACTGATGACAGCAAATAGAGTTATGCTCAGAACCGACCCCAGAGGACTCCAGTTTCCCGAACATATTGGTTACTAAGAGACAAACTTATATGGACCACAAAGAAATTTGAGAGATAAGAAATTCTGGATAAAAATGGGTAAACTGAAACCCCACTCATGCTGTGTAGAGAGGATGTGATGTCACCAGGTGGTATGGTACGACTTCTGTAGATCAAAGAACACAGCAATCAGATATTGGTGATGCACAAACACACTGTACATTGCAGATGCCAAATGATCCAGGTTATCTGTGATGGGCCAGAAAGCCCAAAAGCCTGAGAGCTGCTTTGGAATCACAATATATGCCCTCTGGCATTGAGGCACCAACAAAGATGGTGGTTGGTCATTCGTTCGAATAGCTTACACAGTCGATTCGTTAGAGAGATTGGTTCATAGTTAGTTAGTGGGTCCTTTCCTGGTTTCAGGACAGGAATAATTATACCTCCCTGCCATTGAGAGAGAAATACTCCCTCCCGCAGATGTGATTAAAAAGCCCGAGGATATGTTTCATGCCATCAGCACTATGATGTTTGAAAATTTTGTTGTGGATCTTGGACCTCACACTGTTGACTGGGATCCAGTATCCACAATGCCGAGGGTGATGCTGAAGCATTTGCAACACTCCCATAATCAAGGTGAGACAGAGTCAGGGCTTAATAGAGCCAAAAAAAGAGTAGAGCAATCTGCATCACATCTATGTTACTGAGGCAACAAAGTGTATTGAGGTATCGTCACCACCTTTGCTTAAGTTGGCAAAGGTGGAAAGCCACATCAGTCGGGAATCAAAGGCTAGTCCCAAAAAGTGGTGTCTCTCAACTACAAGAAGTAATTGATCGTCCAGGTAAAGCTCTGGGTGTGGGTGGGTAGTGTGATGGTGACATAAGTGCATGACGCAAGTCTTTGCGGCTGAAAACCAAAAGCAAGACCACACCACTGCTAGACCACTAATGGCCACCAGAAAGAGGAGGACACTTAGCACAAAATCCTGCTGGACCCTGCTCTCTTGGATATGGGAAGGTACCAAGTGAAGCAACCACTTGAACCCAAAACATATAGTGTCACAAGAAGTTCTTGAGAAAAATTAGGAGTGGACTTCGGAGACCCTACTCACGTAATGTCACCACATCATGTTGTAAGCCTTCTGCAGGTCGAAAAAGACAGCAATATGGTGATGACAATGTGCAAGGGCCATCCGAATGATGGACTCCAGGTGAACCGAATTATCAGCGGCACAGCGGCCTTTGAGAAAACCGCCCCTGAGGTGCAGCCAAAAGGCCCCAAGACTCAAGGAGCCAACGTAGCCACTTGCTCAGCATACGTTTGAGCAACTTACAGAGAATGTCAATATGGCTGATTGGGCAATAACTGTCCACCTCAAGGCAGTTCTTACCAGGTTTCAGTAGCGGAACTATCACACTTTTTCAGCACTGAGATGGAAACTGTCTCTCACTTCAGATCTGATTAAAGAGAGTAAGGATGTGATGCTGACAATCCACTGAGTGATGTTTCAGAATTTGGTTGTGGATGTGATGTGGCCCTCAAGCCACATCAGGGCAATAGTGCTAGGGCACTGTAGAGTTCCCATTCACCGAATGGAGTATTATGTGGCTCCAGGGAGTGGGTAGTAAAAGATAACCAGATTTGATTCACCTGTTGTTTTAAGAGCTGAAAGGTGGGGTGATAGTTCTCAGACGCACATGCGCGAGCAAAATGCTTAGCAAAATGATCGGTGATAGAATTTGTATTTTTTGCCCATACCAGTGAAGCAGAGGTACATGATCCAATGGTGGATACATACTGTTCCCAGGATTCTTGCTTTTGTCATTTTATGAGGTAATGGACATGGGCATGGAGCCATTTAAAAGCAGAAAAGTGCTCCAGTAAAGGGTGCCGCTTATGTCGTTGGAGAGCCAATGGCCTCAGCGATCTCTGGGGTCCACCTAGGTACCGTCTTCTCATGGGGAGATCCCAAGGAAGAGAAGAAGGCCTGGTTGGCTGCCAAAAGAATGGCTGCCATTTTATGCTGAACAGCCGCACTGATACTGCCTTGTGACAGGAGCTAAGAATGACAGCAGAGGTGAACCCATCCCAGTCAGCATTACAGAGAACCCATAGGGGCAGGTGTCCAGGGGAGCAATGCTGAGGAAGTGACAGGAAGACTGGGAAATGTTCACTACCACACAGGTCATCGTGAATCCTCCAGTTGATAGATGGTAGAAGACCATGGCTGTAAATGGAGAGATCAGCGGCAGAATAAGTTTGGTGTGCCACACTTTTGGCATGAGAGTTCAAGAGGCATAGACTGAGCTGTGCCAGTACATCCTCAGACATAACATTATCTACATTTACATACATACTCTGCAAGCCACCATACGGTATGTGGCGAAGGGTACCCTGTATTACTACTTGTCATTTCCTCTTCTGTTCTACTCACAAATAGAGCAAGGGAAGAACAACTGTCTGTATGCCTCCATATGAGCCCTAATTTCTTGAATATTATCTTTATAGTCCTTTCGCGCGATGTATGTTGGCGGCAGTAAAATTGTTCAACAGTCAGCTTCAAATTCTGGTTCTCTAAATTTTCTCACTAATGTTTCTCAAAAGAATGTCGCCCTCTCTCCAGAGATTCCGATTTGAGTTCCTGAAGCATCTCTGTAACACACATGTGTTGTTTGAACCTACTGGTAGCAAATCTAGCAGCTCACTTCTGAATTGCCTCGATGTCTTCCTTCAGTCCAACCCGGTACCGATCCCAAACATTTGAGCAGTACTCAAGAATAGGTTGCACCAGGGTCCTATATGTGGTCTCCTTTACAGGTGAACCACTCTTTCCTAAAATTCTCCCAATAAATCAAAGTTGACCATTTGCCTTCCCTACCACAGTCTTCACATGCTTGTTCCATTTCATACTGCATTGCAACGTTACGCCCAGATATTTAAACGACTTGACTGTCAAGCAGGACACTAGTAATATTGTAACCAAACATTACAGGTTTGTTCTTCCTACTCATCCACATTTACTTATATTTTTTCACATTTAGAGATAGCTGCATTTCATCACACCAACTGAAAACTTTGTCTAAGTCATACTGTATCTTCCTACAATACTCGACTTCAACACCTTACCATACACCACGGCGTCATCATCAAACAGCAGCAGATTGCTGCCCACCAAATCATTTATGTATACAGAGAACAACAGTCATCCTATCACACTTCCCTGGGGCACTCCTGACAATGTCAAATGCTTCTACATCTACATCTACATGGATACTCTGCAAATAACATTTAAGTGCCTGACAGAGGGTTCACCAAACCTCCTTCACAATTCTCTATTATTCCAATCTAATATACTGCGCGGAAAGAACGAACACCTATATATTTCCGTATGAGCTCCAATTTCCCTTATTTTATCGTGGTGATTGTTTCTCCCTACAAAATATTTTCGCTTTCGGAGGAGAAAGATGGTGATTGCAATTTCATGAGAAGATTCCGTCGCAACGAAAAATGCCTTTCTTTTAATGATGTCCAGCCCAAATCCTGTATCATTTCTGTGAAACTCTCTCCCATATTTTGCGATAATACAAAATGTACTGCCCTTCTTTGAACTTTTTCGATGTACTCCATCAGTCCTATCTGGTAAGGATCCCACATCATGCAGCAGTGTGGCAATCTACAAATATGGAATTTGCCTGTTGCCCTTCATCCATAGTTCTCAGTATATCATGAGAGAAAAAGGTAAGCTGAGTTTCACATGAATGATGCTTCCTAAAACCATGCTGATTCATGGACGTAAGCTTCTCAGTCTCAAGAATATTTGTTATATTCAACCTGAGAATATGTTCAAGGATTCTGCAGCAAACAGAAATCAGAGATACTGGTCTGTAATTTTGTGGGTCTGTTTTCCTACCTTTCTTATATACGGGAGTAACCTGTGCTTTTTCCCAATCACTTGGAACTTTGTGCTGGGCAAGAGATACATGATAAATGCAAGCTAAATAAGGGGCCGCCAATGCAGAAGAGTACACCTTGTAAAAGCGAACTGAGATTCCGTCTCAGCCTGGTGATTTATTTGTTTCCAAATCTTTCAAATGTTTCTCTGTGCCAGGAGTGCATATTTCTATGTCGTCCATACGGGAGTCTGACCGATGGTCAAATGACAATATTTTTGTATTATTCTGCTATGTAAACAATTTCTTTAATGTGAAATTTAAAACTTAGGCTTTTGTTTTGCTATCAGCAACTGCCACAACAGACTGGTCAACAAGAGACTGAATGGAAGCTTTAGACCTGCTTAGTGATTTTACACATGACCCAAATTTTCTCAGGTACTCTGCCAGATCTTTTGATAAGGTGTGACAGTGGTAGTTGTTGTATGCTTCATGACCAGATCTTTTCATAGACACACAAATCTCTGCTAACCTTCACTGGTCATGATTTGTGCACCACCTTTTAAACCTAGAGGGCAACTGCCTCTGCTTCCTCAGCATTAACCAAATTTTGTTATTAAAGCATGGTGGGTCTTTTCCATCCTTTATCCACCTACTATGCATGAAACCCTCCAGACCACAATTTACAATGTGCTTAAACTTTGCCCATAGTTCTTCTATATCCAGCTTACTGGAACTAAGTGATACCAATTCACTGTCTATGTGAGACGTTAATAACTGCTTATCTACTCTATCTGGCAGAAACACCCCTCTAGCGTTCTTGACTGATTTATTAGCTTTTGTAATCATAGTTGCTATATGGCATCATGATCGCTAATCCCCATTTCGATACTTACATTGATGATAAGGTCCGGCTTATTTGTAGTTACGAGGTCTAAGATATCTCCACTGTGTGTGGGCTGCCGAGCCAGCTCCTCACAACATACGCACTACTGACCACAGACTATTTTTGAATGACTATAGAACTGCCACAGCAGAATCATGTGGCTGGTAAAAACATCTAACAACTAACTTGGTTTCACATACAACTGTTATACGCGACCAGATAACTTCACTGTCACACTCAACATCGACCTCAATATTTTTGTCAACTGCAGTGAACACTCCTCCCCCTATGGTCTCTAATCTGTCTTTCCTCTATACATTCCATGACTCGCTAAATACTCAGAGCTTTCCACCCCATGTTTCAGCCAGCTCTCAGTCCCAAGAATAATTTGAGCATCAGAACTTTCCTGGAGGGCAGTAAATTTGGAAACTCTATTAACAATATTTTTAACAGTCTACTGATAAAATTGTGACAAGCAAAGTGACTTTATTTTGAATGCCATTTGACTTCTCTTGCTGTGAATCGACTGGCGAGTGTTCATTAGGTTCATTAGAGCACCTCAAACTACCGCCTAGCCTGACCTATCAAGCGGAGTCCTACAAATCCCCACACAATAACGCAGGTCTAGATATCTGCAACCAAGGCCATCACAGAGTCAACGAAGTCTTTGGTTGAGACTCTCCACTCAGCTCCAAACCAAAGAACCCTGATTAACTCTGGAAATGATGCTGCATATTGCAAGCTCTGCTTGCACCCTGTGCTTTAGGCCAGCAGTTTTCACAATCTCTGCCAGCAGCCTGTACAAACTGAGGATCATCTCAGAACCCATGCAACAAGCATCGTTCGTGCTGATGCGAGCCACAACAGATGACTGCACCCTGCACACTTGATAGCCACAGGGAAGACTGCCACCACATCTCAGGATGAGGCCCCCCGGCAGATGTACCAATTGCACATATTGGCTTTCTTTCCAGCCCTGAATGCTACCTCCATAAGGGGCTCCACAAAGGCCTAATTTTGGAGCTCCCAATAACCACTAAACTCATTTCCCTGTGTGCCTGCTTGAACTCTGCTGAACGGCGGCCACCTGTCCACTCATAGAGTGAATGGACAAGTCCAGGTGGCCAGTCTCTACAATGGTACTCCACCTCGAGCGATGCAAACTCATTACCACCCACCACTCATCCTGCTGTGATGGCAGATACCCCGCTTAGGGTGCACTAGGAGGTGCCTTGGAAGCAGAGCCCATGGGCAAAACAAGTGACACCTGAGGTATCCCAAGCAGTTCGCCAGATTCTCTGCCGCTGCTATATCCCGAGGAAGCAGCCTGAAGGTGACTGACCATAGCCAACAGCAAGTTCAGATGTTTGTGAACTGTGGACAGTTCCTCCTGCACCCGCACCTGTGTCCGCACACAGCATGCACACATCCTATCCATCCTAGCAAGACTAACTGAAGAAGTGAACTATAAAAGCAGACAATCCCAGATATGTGACTTGCTACTCTCCTGACGTGTCACCAATGGACGCCAAAGCGTTAAAGAGCTATGTATGTGGGTGTTAAGTGAGCAACTATTTTGCTAAAGACTGAATGAATTTACACTTACAAAGAGACAAGATTAACCCTCTTAGGCAGATAAACATGCCCAAAATTGAATAAATATACTACGCTGAAAACACAGAAAAGGATAAAAACTTAACTTGCCACTCTGTAGATGTACCCGTATCACAGCCGAGAGCTGGAGCCTGACTGACTGGCTTACTACATGGACAGATGTTTGCTTTGAAGAAAAAAAAACTGCACTAAAGACTGAATGAATTTACTCTTACAAAAATGGGAGATGAACCCTCTTAAACAGAGAAACACACGCAAAATTTAATAAATGTACTACATGAAAACCACAGAAAAGGGTAAACATTTACCTTGCTGCTGTGCAGACATACTCATATTATCACAGCTGAGAGCCGGGAGGGAGCTAAACATTACAGATGTTAAAATCCTGATGTGCCCTTACGCAAACATCCACAAACTCCAAAGGTGAATCAAGAGGCATAAGCTCACTATATACAAAGTCCAGCACGTAAGTACAAACTCCACCCAATACCCTCTCACAGTCGGTAGAGTTCTTAAATGACTTCAGTAGCTATGGGGCTACGGGGCATGAACAGACAAGAGGGTGGGAAGAAGAGGGGGGAGGGGGGAGGACATTATGACATAGGGCCATGTGCTGCCACCAGTTGAGACGTTAGGGGTCCACTGACATAGGTTCTCTGTGGCACATTGCCTGGGGAGACCTCCTGATTCTTAGAGGACTTCCTTTTGTCCTTCTTCTTCTTAGAAGACGAGGACTGGGAAGGTTTTTAGGGACACAGAAAGAAGGAGAAGTCGATGGCCAGCAGGCTCTGGTTCCTTCAGCCATCGGCTGATGTCTGGCAGTGGACCATCAGGAACCATGAAAGGATGAGTCCCAATGGACCTCTTCCTAGCTGGAGGAGGATGAGGCACCTCTGGTTGGGGGATGGGGACCAGTGTCCACAGCAGGTGGGGAGCCAATGCTACCGAAGAGGGTGTGATGAAAGCATCAGAAGGGGCCCCAACCATATGCGGTGCCAGGTATCGGCAGGAGGCTCTGAGGGTCCACGGTATGAGGCACAACAGAGGAAAGCACTGTCAACAGAAAAAGCAACCACGATATGGTTGCAGTGTAAGATTGTGTTATTTGTATGGGATTAAGACGCTCATACTTTTTTCTGGCCTCTTGATATATGAGCTTGCCCACATCTTATACTCCTGGATTTTCTTCTCGCGCTTAAAAATGGAGCAATCTGCTGAGCAGGAAGAGTGGGGCTCACCACAGTTTACGAGATAGGTGGAGGGACAAAAGAAATGTTCGTGTGCAATGGACATCCACAATCCCTCCAGACAGTGGTAGCGATGCACTGGGAAGACATATGTCCGAACTTCATACACCTGAATTATCTCATAGGAGGAGGAACGTAGGGTTTCAGGTCACACAGACAGACCATCACCTTGACCTTCTCAGGCAAAGTAACACCCTCACAAGTGAATATGAAGGCCTCAGTAGCTCTGTTTTCCCTCGGTCCCCTACAGACACGACAGATGAAGTGCACACCCCATCACTCTAGGTTGGTCTGCAGCTCATTGTCAGACTGCAAAAGAAGATCATGGTGGAAGATGATGCTCTAGGCCATATTGAGACTCATGTGGGGAGTGACAGTCACAGGAATGTCACCCAACCTTTCACACGAGAGCAGCGCCTGTGACTGGGCAGGAGACGATGTTTCAATTGGGGAGGGAATTGATCTTCACCTTACACATGGCTGCAACTTAGCCATATTTGTCTTCAATGTGTGAGACAAAAAATAAAGGTTTTGTGGGCAAAAAGCTGTCCCTGTCAGTCCTGGCACAGACCAGGTACTGGGAGGGGGGGGGGGGGGGAGGGGGGAGGAGGATTTTTCTCCTCATCATCTAGTCCTGCATTCCTCGCATGGCATGGCCAGGGAAGAGAACACATTGGGATCATACTTAGTTGCGTCATACGAGGCCTCTCCATTCAGAGAGACAGCTGGAGTCATGTGACAACCAGCGGCAGAAAGTTTAAGTCACTCCATGTGCGAACTATCCACTATGGTGCCACCGGGGGCTCTCCCCATGGGCATCCCCCGACCACAGGAACGGCTATCTGGCCAGTGGCCAGTAATCCATAACTGGGAGTCCCCATGCCCCTGTCATGATGGGCACATACTCCATGGTATACAGGTGGAGTGTGCAGTGCAGGCACCAACCACGCGATCGCTGTGGGGTCAGGGGCTGCCACTGTGCAGGTTCTTGAGGGGTTGCCACTGTACAGGTTCTTGATGACACCTCCCCCCCCCCCCCCCCCAACACCAGCATGATGGCTACAGTGCTTGGTTTTTGGCGTACTATGACAACAGGAATGAAGGGTAGCAGGGAGGAAGGGCACAGAGGCAGAGCATACACCATAGTGCGTGACCTTTCCTGCATGGCATGCACTTCTGTAAAATTTGGAAAAGATGGCAGGCGAAACCCAATAATGGGGACCATATAATCATTAATGGAAGGTGAAGGCAGTGCCAGGAGTGAAACTGAAAATCGAGACTAAAATCATGAACCAAGTCCAGGCAGGGCCTGCATCAAAAGGACCATCCAACGTAAAGTCAGTGGAGGGAAGAGATAGTCGAAGTCTTGGTTTGCAGCACAGGAAGAAGTGTAGTGTTGTAAAAGCTGGTGCCCCACGGTAGCCAAGTACATACTCACCAAAGAGTGGTGAATCTCCTGGGTGGGAATGGGGATGGGTGAAGGAGAGCAGTAGTGGTAGGGGTTAGGGCAGGTGGTCAGCATGCTGTAGAAGAAATGCCAAGTATTGAAAGGGAAATGCCATTCTAAACTGAAGCCTATGCTCTCATTTTTTGTAAATATTAAGTGAAGCCCATCCATGACCACACTTGCATCATGACCGCCCAAAAAGATCTAATGTCAATTCTAATTTGGTTAGCATCTAAAAAGAATGCCACTGAACATGGAATTAAAGCAGCAATTTATGTTCACCTGACTTGTTCACCATTTGTAACTTTCAAAAATGTGTCACGAGTTGTGAATTTTGATTAAAACACCATGTTAAAACTTGCTTCTTTTGCCAAAACACAGTGGAGTTTACATAATGTCATGTCACTAACATGTTGTGCATACATAACTGCAAGAGAATGAGGAGACAGTGGTTTATTAAGTTTCTTAAGTGAGGAACTTATGAAAGAGCACATCATCGATACAAAAATAAACATGTAATATCTTCACTTATGTTGTTCCAAAACCTAAACTATCTCTCATTTCACTGGCTACTGATGGCCCTTAACTATATTCTTTCATTGGAAAAGTCTCTGGTTAGCAGAATAACATGGTTGATAAAGAAGTTTTGCATAATAATCATATGGCAAAATACTCTCCCCCTTGCTTGCTATCATTTGCTAAAATCTATTTTTGATATCACAAGCCATTTATGAAATATGAGGAATGTTATGATAATTCTATCCGGCTTTATTGATTGTACGAGCATTCGCAAATGACAGTGTTACCTAAGATAAGTTTTCTTGAGACTGGTGACAGATAGAGACCTCCACTGAAGCTTAAAAAAGTTCAATATGTTAGCTAAATTTCATAGGCAGCAACACATTATGTAATGTGCACCAAATGCAAAATCATAGCGAGCACCACTTTTCATTGCAAACTGTATCAAATTTCATGTGGCGTCCTATTTAATTTCAAATATCACAACTACTATGACCATTAACAAAATGATGGGCAAATCATCATGAAATTGACATTTAAATCTACAAGTAATGAAAAATGAGATATTTTTACTGAATACATCTGCAATATCATTTGAGAAAGATTGCAGGTCATGTGCCTCGATTCTGCCATTGCAACATGTTGTCAGCTGACTAAAAGCAGGTAAACAACATTGGCCTCCCCATAAGCGAATGAACTCACCCAGAGCTTCAGACAAAAAAAAGGTCACGATGCATCAACAACTGTACCCTGCGCAGACTCTAAGTGAGTGAATTGCGAGAGCCACACACAGAGCCTTTAAGGAATCGCTACAGCCAATGACAAAGTCCACATGATGGTATGCCTCACACTTCTATGCTGTTATTTATGGCACAGAGGTGCCTGCAAGTGCTAGATAATTTCAGTTAGCTCATCATTTGAATTTATATGCATAAATACTGCATTAAATCCAATGAACCAACAACAATAAAAATAAGTTCTCTACCTTAGTAGTTTACAGGGCACCCCTGACATCAAATGAAACATTAAAATACACCTCACAATCTACATCTACATACATACTCCACAAGCCACCATATGGTGCATGGTAGAGGGCATCCTGTACCACCGCTAGTAATATCCTTTTCTGTTTCATTCACACATATAGTGAGGGAAAGCAACAGTCTACATGCCTCTGTACGAGCCCTAATCTCTCTAATCTTATCTTCATGGTTCTTACATGAAATGTACATTGGTGGCACATTCTGTAGTCAGCTTCAATGCCAGTTCCCTAAGTTTTCTCAATAGTTTTCCTCAAAAAGAATGTTGCTTTCTCTCCAGTGATTCCTATTTGAGTTCCTGAAGCATCTATATAATACTTGCATGTTGTTCAAACCTACTGGTAAAAAATCTAGCATCCTGCCTCTAAACTGCTTTATTGTTTTCCTTAATCCAACCTGGTGTGGATCCCAAACATTCAAACAGTACTGAACAACAGGTCGCACTAAGATCCTATGTGCATTCTCCTTTACAGATTACCCACGCTTTCCTACAATTCTCACAATAAACTGAAGTCGACCATTTGTCTCCCATACTATGGTCCTTCATATTTCATACTGCTTTGGAATGTTACACCTAGATATTTAATCAATGTGACTGTGTCAAGCAGCACACTACTAATACTGTATTTGAACATTATGGGTTTGTTTCTCCTACTCATCTGCACTGCATTAACTTACATTTTTCTACATTTAGAGCTACCTACCATTGATCACCCCAACTAGAAATTTTGTCTAAGCCATCTTGTGTTCTCCTATAGTCACTCAATGATGACACCTTCCCGTACATCACAGCATCATCAGCAAATAGTCACAGACTGCTGTTTAGCCTGTACACCACATCATTTAAGTATATATAAAATAACAGTGGTTCTATCACACTTCTTGCAGCACACCTGACGATACTGCTGTCTCTGATGAACACTCACCATCGAGGAAAAGATAGTGGGTTCTGTTACTTAAGAAGTCTTCGAGCTACTCACATAGCTGGGAACCTAATCCGTATGTTAGTACCTTCGTTAACAGTTGGCAGTGTGGTACTGCTTCAGTTGCTTTACAGAAATCATCGAAAATAGAAGACAGGTTTGCAGCTAAACGGGTAAGTGCTCACTTTTCAGTAAGTATGGCAAAACAGCAACAATACTGCATGAATGGAGATAGCACAATGAGTCTCTTCACCTAGCTAACATGTTTCCTTGGTTGCTGTATCTGCTAATGCATTCACCTGAATTGACACCATGACTTGGTACCCAACAAAATGACTATCAAGTTGTTTTGAAAGTTAAGAAATTTATCTTTGATATTGCAATACTATTATCTTCTGATGACATGTGCAAACATCATGCACAGCTCTCAGATAATTGAGACAGATGTGGAATTCAATTCCCAGATCATGTCTCACACACTCCAGTGCTGTCAGAATTTAACAGAATCTACATCTACATCTACATCCATACTCCGCAAGCCACCTGACGGTGTGTGGCGGAGGGTACCCTGAGTACCTCTATCGGTTCTCCCTTCTATTCCAGTCTCGTATTGTTCGTGGAAAGAAGGACTGTCTGTATGCTTCTGTGTGGGCTCTAATCTCTCTGATTTCATCCTCATGGTCTCTTCACGAGATATACGTAGGAGGGAGCAATATACTGCTTGACTCTTTGCTGAAGGTACGTTCTTGAAACTTTAACAAAAGCCCGTACCGAGCTACTGAGCGTCTCTCCTGCAGAGTCTTCCACTGGAGTTTATCTATCATCTCCATAACACTTTCGCAATTACTAAATGATCCTGTAATGAAGTGCACTGCTCTCCGTTGGATCTTCTCTATCTCTTCTATCAACCCTATCTGGTACTGATCCCACACTGCTGAGCAGTATACAAGCAGTGGGCGAACAAGTGTACTGTAACCTACTTCCCTTGTTTTCGGATTGCATTTCCTTAGGATTCTTCCAATGAATCTCAGTCTGGCATCTGCTTTACCGACGATCAACTTTATATGATCATTCCATTTTAAATCATTCCTAATGCGTACTCCCAGATAATTTATGGAATTAACTGCTTCCAGTTGCTGACCTGCTATTTTGTAGCTAAATGATAAGGGATCTATCTTTCTATGTATTCGCAGCACATTACACTTGTCTAAATTGAGATTCAATTGCCATTCCCTGCACCATGGGTCAATTCGCTGCAGATCCTCCTGCATTTCAGTACAATTTCCCATTGTTACAACCTCTCGATACACCACAGCATAATCTGCAAAAAGCCTCAGTGAACTTCCGATGTCATCCACAAGGTCATTTATGTATATTGTGAATAGCAATGGTCCTATGACACTCCCCTGCGGCACTCCTGAAATCACTCTTACTTCGGAAGACTTCTCTCCATTGACAATGACATGCTGCGTTCTTTTATCTAGGAACTTCTCAAACCAATCACACAATTGGTCTGATAGTCCATATGCTCTTACTTTTTTCATTAAACGACTGTGGGGAACTGTATCGAACGCCTTGCGGAAGTCAAGAAACACGGCATCTACCTGTGAACCCGTGTCTATGGCCCTCTGAGTCTCGTGGACGAATAGTGCGAGCTGGGTTTCACACGACCGTCTTTTTCGAAACCCATGCTGATCCTACAGAGTAGATTTCTAGTCTCCAGAAAAGTCATTATACTCTAACATAATACGTGTTCCAAAATTGTACAACTGATCGACATTAGAGATATAGGTCTATAGTTCTGCACATCTGTTTGACGTCCCTTCTTGAAAACGGGGACGACCTGTGCCCTTTTCCAATCCTTTGGAACGCTACGCTCTTCTAGAGACCTACGGTACACCGCTGCAAGAAGGGGGGCAAGAATAAAACATAGTAAACTCTTTTGGAAGCCACATTCTGAAGATACAGCCGGTTGGTTGTTTGGTTTGTTGATTCGGGGAAGGGGACCAAACGGCAAGGTCATCGGTCCCATCAGATTGGGGAAGGAAGTCAGCCATGCCCTTTCAAAGGAACCATCCCAGCATTTGCCCAAAGCAATTTAGTGATTATCACAGAAATCTTAAGTCAGGATGGACAGATGCAGGTTTGAACCATCGTCCTCCAGAATACGAGTCCAGTGTGCTAACCACTGCACCACCTTGCTCAGTGAAGATACAGCTGGAGAAAATGATGGTGCAGCTAAGGCTGTCCCCTGCTTTTACATAGTAAGTGCACCACTGTAAAATCTTGGCACACTTAAATATTTACATACCTTATCTTAAATATGTAGTGTGGAATATAAAATTTAGTGATCTCCATTAAATTTAAAATTTTCCTTGGTTTCACTAGCAACCAGGATGCAATCCTGTTCCAGCCCCACACCAAAACATTTATATTGGCCACATTAATGCTTTGTTCCAATTTCAAATGGCATTGTTGCTCACAGGTGTCTTCTGTCTAAGACATCCATGACTGTGTGAGTAGTGGTATCTTTATTGAAGGCAGGCAACTACAGGGCTATTACAAATGATTGAAGCGATTTCATAAATTCACTGTAGCTCCATTCATTGACATATGGTCACGACACACTACAGATACGTAGAAAAACTCAAAGTTTTGTTCGGCTGAAGCCGCACTTCAGGTTTCTGCCGCCAGAGCGCTCGAGAGCGCAGTGAGACAAAATGGCGACAGGAGCCGAGAAAGCGTATGTCGTGCTTGAAATGCACTCACATCAGTCAGTCATAACAGTGCATAACAGTGAAACAAAGATCCACCAACTGCTAACTCCATTCAGCGATTGTATGCGCAGTTTAAAGCTTCTGGATGCCTCTGTAAGGGGAAATCAACGGGTCGGCCTGCAGTGAGCGAAGAAATGGTTGAACACGTGTATCTGGACATGCTGGAAAATTGGCTCATGCCACAACTGGAGACCGACAGCACCGACTTCATCTTTCAACAGGATGGTGCTCCACCGCACTTCCATCATGATGTTCCGCAGTTCTTAAACAAGAGATTGGAAAACCAATGGATCGGTCGTGGTGGAGATCATGATCAGCAATTCATGTCATGGCCTCCACACTCTCCCGACTTAACCCCATGCGATTTCTTTCTGGGGGGTTATGTAAAAGATTCAGTGTTTAAACCTCCTCTACCAAGAAACGTGCCAGAACTGCGAGCTCGCATCAACGATGCTTTCGAACTCATTGATGGGGACATGCTGCGCTGAGTGTGGGAGGAACTTGATTATCGGCTTGATGTCTGTCGAACCACTAAAGGGGCACATATCGAACGTTTGTGAATGCCTAAAAAAACTTTTTGAGTTTTTGTATGTGTGTGCAAAGCATTGTGAAAATATCTCAAATAATAAAGTTATTGTAGAACTGTGAAATCACTTCAATCATTTGTAATAACCCTGTATTTGTCATGCCAGTAAGACAATTCATTTTAGAACTACTGGTCTAAACAGAAGCCTTTGGTGTAGCTAGAGTCCCTGATTGGGACATTTCAAACTGGAAATGAAATGTATGGGTGCATGAATCTCATTAATAAGTGTGGTCAGACCTGGATGTGCAGTGCACTTTGTCTATTTTTTGTTATCTGATGTAATGATCCCTGTAACACCTAATAATGTGTTCCAGTGTTTCAAAACTGGTCATGTGAATAAATAAAGACGAAATGTCCTGAAAGTGGTTATGGAAGTCTCAATCATTGTCTTCTGCATATATTGAGTTGTAGACCCTAATGAACTTTGTTAAGATGAATGCAACCTTGCCATAAGGTATTTATTAGTACTGGAGGAGTGTCATTTCAAGTGAGATGGTCACATAAATTGCCTGATTGGAAATAACTAATTGAAATTTATCCATAGAATTCCAAAGCTACGTTCACTCTGTGGGATTTGTCATGTTGATTTGTACCCGGCACATGTAGCCAATGAGGAGTGGCAAAAGTTGCAAATTCATGCAACACGTGCCTGCATCAATGATGTTATAATTCCGAGAAATACTCTGTCCTGGAAGATGTGCCTGTATCTTTTCACTTGTCCAAAACACAGCACAAATCCCAGATAGATTTTCTACTGTGGATGTGTATCCGTGCATTTGACGATGCATTTCAACGACTCACATCTTTGTTTTGGATAAATAATTGGATAGTAAAATTCACAAACTGAGGTCACAATTCCTCTATGAATTTAACAGATGTTCATTCTCGAAGATACCAGGTTCGGACAGAGACGAACTGTTTGTTGATATATCTACAATTCGCTGATCTTCCTGAAGGATGTAATAAACCAACACTTTTGCATTATTTCACTGATTTTGGATTTTGAAATCCTATGCATGTACATTAAGGAGCTTTACAAATCTCCAGTATCTAAAAAACTTAATGTAATGGGAAGTTTTTCAGCAGCGGTTACAGTTTCTCAAAAAATTATATCTTTTAATGTGTAGTATTGAGATCTAAAAAGTCCATCATAGACATAAAAATAAAATTTTTGAAAATCCTGTATGTCTTGAACTTTCAGGTCACTCATCCCTGAACTGTAAGCTCTATGACAACACTGTTTACGGAGAAAATTACACACCTATTACCTACATTGCTTGCTCTGATTATTCTCCATTTTTACAATTATATTCACAGTGCAAGCACAAAGAACTAGAAGTTCTGCATCTGATGCAATGTTCCATGCAATTGACCGGCTACATGTCACCAGCGAGAATGCTCAGTTTGGCTACTTCTGCTGGGCACGTGTCCCTGAGCTAAGTTTTAATATACATGTGTCGAGATACTTTTCTCCGGTGCCGGGTACAAGTCTCTGAGACAAACCCATCAGTGTGAACATAGTTTAAGAAAGTGTGTCCCCCCCCCCCCTCTCCCCCATGAAGAAGCTCACATATCAAAATCTTATTTCATCAGTTCTTAGGTATTGTTCAGCAATTCAAGAACATTACCATGTTTGATTAATGGAAGAGGTGGAAAAGATTCAAATTAGAACTGTGCAATTCATCAAGTGTTCATTCAACTAACAACAGTGTGCTAAAGATATTATTCATTAATTCCAGCAGGAGAAACTACAAGAAATGCATTATGCACTACAGAGAGCTTACTCTAAAAATTCCAAGAGCCCACAACCTATCCAAGTTAAGAAACTTATTAATTCTTCCAATGTGCATCTTGTTAATGGCCAAAATTAGAGAAATTTCATCTTACAGATAAGGGTACCAACAATTTATATTCCTGCATTTTACACACAAATGGAATAGGAAAGTCAGGCAACGTTTCTGGTACACTACATACCCTGTGCCACACCGTTTGGCTGCTGATAGATTACGAATAGAAATGTAGATGTATGCCCTTGACATATTACTCAGTCACTTAAATAGTCTTCCTCTGCACTGCACTTGCTCTCAAGGTCCATCCCACCATCCCATTCTGAGATTAGAATATGGAAGTTAAAGGCAAATTCGGGAAGATAAAGTATTCCTGGGAGATAGTAGCCAATGCTAAACTGTGGCCATCAGTTACAGGCTACGCTACACAAGGAGCATGACGCTACCAGAAGTTTCAAGTCTAGTACAGGACTTAGTCAGCAGATGAAGGACTGAGAGTGTTTATGTATAGATTTCAGAAAATCAGGCCAAGCAGTAATAGCACATGTGGCAAATAACACAATGAATAAGAATTTGTAATATTACAAGGCATTGACTTGGACCTAATGACCTCATTTACTTGCAAAACTAATGTGTACTTCGCTGAGCTCTATCGTATCACAACTGCCTGTGTCTAAATAATGCTGAAAAGCAGGAAGACCTTTTTGAACACAGCTGCAGAGGGTAGTGGTGACAGTTCACTTGGCATAGGTTGCTCTGGTACATTTTGAAATCATTGTCTGTATCTACTAGACACAACATATGTTTCTACAGGAAAAAAGAATATTGGGGATGGGTTTTCATGTTACTCATGGTTGAATTCCTGTTGTAACAGTGGGACTCTTTTAAGCACAAATCCAGACACCAGTAACAGCAAAACAGGCATTAGCATGACTGGCATCAACAGGTTCAACTACAACCACTCATCCCATAAAAAAAGGATAAGAGCAAAATCAGTTGCCAAGTATGAAGGATTTTCTTTTTACTATCAAACATTAGAAGAAAAATATTAAAGTACATAGGCATATACTGGTATAGTAATTGCAAGTAACAGCTGTGCGCATTAGAAGGCTTCCTAAGTGGTGATATTACAGAAGTTTCAGTACTATGCATTAGTGAGCATTGGTTACAAGATGCACAAACATGCACTACTGGAATATCTGAGTTTTGTCTGTAGTTACAATACAGACTTTTTAAGTGTTGACTTTTGCTAGTAAGGACTTTAAATTGAAAGAAATAAGTCCCCAAAATGTGAAATACACAGAAAAAGATTCTCTCTCTCTCTCTGTGTGTGTGTGTGTGTGTGTGTGTGTGTGTGTGTGTGTGTGTGTGTGAATTAACAGAAAAAAGTAGTTATATTGTACACATAGTCAGGACACAGAAGTGCCCTTACAGTGGGGGAAATGGATTTTCACAGAAGAATGTCCTACCTGCAGTACAGGATGGAGAAGAATCAGTTTTCCTTTCTAGAAGTGAAGGGCAGGGTGTGGTGGTTTATGTAGTTTCTGGTGATGAGAATTTCTTGTGTTAGTTATATTAGTTACTAATATCTGTGTTCCATATGTTGTTAACACATTTAGTGGAAAATACACAATCCCAATCACGTCTGAGCAATGCATTGCCATTCATTTAAAAAGTGTGCTACAAAGAGGTCAATCCAACATTGGGAAACAGCCTGCAGGTGCTCCTTGTGATGTAGTTTGGTAGACAGAGTGGTGACTTGCCAGCTTGCTCTTCAATTTACTGACAGACTACATCTAAGGATCACTGGTAAAAAAGTTTTATTAGCTGCTGGAAAATTTAGAAAAAAAATAAAAGTATGATTCTACTTGATAACTTCTATGACAACATAAAAAGCAAAAATGAAAAAAAAAACAATCAAGATGTTAATCTCTTGACTAAAAATCTCTTTAACTGCCTTGGGAGAGGATGAGGAGGGGGGGTGGGGGAGAGAACTAAAGCACCAAGAAGGGGAGGACAAAACAAAAATTAAACTCCACAGGCTGAGAGGGCATGTGATGACATTCCAATGAATACAAAATCAGGTTAAATTGACAAAGAGCTTGGCCATATGAGCCCACTTATCAGTTTGACATTGCACCTCTCTGGACTGGATGTGTGCTCTGGTAAGGGTGTTATATAATGAGGTGACAAAAGTCATGGAATACCTCCTAATATCATGCCAGACCTCCTTTCACCCAGCAAAGTGCAGCAACTTGATGTGGCAAGGACTCAACAAGTTGAGAGCCCCTGCAGAAATATTGAGCCATACTGCCTCAATAGCCGTCCATAATTGCAAAAGTGTTGCTGGTGCAGGATTAAGTACATGAACTGACCTGTAGACTATGCCCCATAATTGTTTCATGGGATTCATGTCCAGTGATCTGCATAGGCAAATCATTTGTTCAAACTGTCCAGAATGTTCTTCAATTGTGAACAATTGTGGCCCAGTGACATAGCGCACTGCCATCCATAAAAATTCCATCATCTTTTGGGAACATGAAGTAAATGAATGACTGCAAATGGTCTCCAAGTAGACAATCATAACCATTTCCAGTCAATGATTGGTTCAGTTGGACCAAAGGACCTAGTCTATTCCACGTAATCATAGCACACACCATTATGGAAGTCACCACCAGCTTGCACAGCAACATATTGGCAACCTGGATCCATGGCTTTCTGGGGTCTACACCACACTTGAACCCTACCATCAGCTCTTATCAACTGAAATTCAGACTCATCTGACCTGACGATGGTTTTCCTGTCATCTAGGGTCCAACTGAAATGCTCATGAGCCAATGATAGGTGGTGCAGGCGATATTGTGCTGTTAGCAAAGGCACTCACATCGGTCGTCTGCTGCCATAGCCCACTAATGCCACATTCTGCCATGCTGTCCCAACAGATACATTCATTGTACATCCCACACTAATTTCTGTAGTTATTTCATGCAGCGTTGCTTATCTATTAGCACAGACAACTCTACAAATTCTGCTCCTCTCAGTCATTAATCGAAGGTAGTCGGCCACTGCATCATCCACGTGGGAGCCCATCCACGTGGGAGGTAATGCATGAAATATGGTATTATCAGCACACTCTTGACACTGTAGATATTGGAATATTGAATTCCCAAATGATTTCCAAAATGCAATGTCCCATGTTTCTAATTCCAATTACCATTCCATGTTCAAAGTCTGTTAATTCACAATGTGCAGCCGTAATCACTGTGGAAACCTTTTCATCTGAATCACCTGAGTATAAATGAAGCTTTGCCAATGCACTGCCCTTTTATACCTTGTGTATGTAATGCTACTAATATTTGTATATGTGCATATCGCTATCTCATGATTTTTGTCACCTTAGTGTAAAGTCACTGTATCATCACCTGAGGCAAGTTGGCCACACATGTTGTAACTAAATCTTTATATCCTGGATACTCACACTGGGCTGGCATTGAAGTCTGAGCTGGTTCACGCATGTTCTATCGGGGACAGATCTGGGGATCTTGCTGGGCATGGGAGCACAGCAATATTATGCAGACAGTTGGTAGAGACCCATGGCATGTGTGGACCAGCACTATTCTTTTGAAAACTGGTCAAGGTTGTCCATGATGTAATGTTGTGCTGTCAGAGACCCTCAATCACTACCTGCTGTGACATGTAAAGTCATGCCTGATGGCTCCTCATATCATGATGCCGGGAGTAACACCACCATGCCATTCCAAATCATTGGAAGAACGGATCTTCTCCCAATCTCACCCCACCTCCTTGTGGACAATGGTGATCCAGGGTCGTGCAAAATCATGATTCATCACTGAATACAATACAATGCCAGTCATCATCAGTCTATGTTTCCTTGACATGGCACCTTCCAAACACAGCCGTTTATGATCTGGTGTTAATGTCAGCCCATGTATTGGAAAAGTATTTCCCTAGTCCAGTTGCTACTGGTCTCTGCCCAATGGTGCTAGACTACAAAGAATGTTGCATACAGTCTGTTACTTGTTTTTGGAGGACACTTACATATGTGAAGGGGTTCAATGTGTTTGGTGCACAATACACAGATTCCTGCTTGTGGTGGTCAGACATGGTCAACCAGAAACTTGATGACAAATATGTTTGCCTTCACATTCCCATACAGTCTAACAATGGGACACTGCCACATCTGGATGTCCCAATAATCTGGATATTCCACAATTTGACCAACCAGCCAAATGGAGACCCAGAAAGAGGTCACTTTCAAACTCTGTCAGGTGGTGTTAATGCTACACAAGCACACAGCATCTCCTTGTCCTTCACAGTGGTCTGATGCTGTTCACGCCCCTTATACACCCTAGCGAGCCTGTTAGTAACCATAAACATGAACAGCACTCATTCACTCTGGTGGACAGTGTATCTGGTACAGAGTATTGCAGCTCTAATCATTTACACACACTGATGGTGAGTAAGTGTTTGAAGATACATTGACATACGATCTTTTTTTTTTTTTTCCCCACTGTAGTTGAATGCTGTTTAGAGCAGTACTATGCCTGACATTCTGGGAGAAGAAATTCAGGTACTGCACTCAGATAACTGCATGACTATTTATGAGGCTATGGAGTAAAGCAAATGTTTTGATAGGGTTTTGACTTATTTTGGTTTCAAAACTGGTTGTAAATAAGATATTATTCCTTTACACTGTGACTGTGGAGATGGCAACAAAAATAATTATGCAACAGGCTAAATTATTTCAAAAGGTAGGACAAAGGTTTCTTTTTTTTCTTTCTTTGCGCTTTTGAAAGATTTGTACCCAAACATTTTCTCACCTGAACATTTAAATCATGAAGGCCATCATATGCTACCTTCAAAACAGTCCCCACATCACCTTCATGGACCTCCTCATAACTTTTACAGCAACGCACAAGCATGCCTTCTGTTATGTTATCACGTACATACATGGCATACTCATCATTTGTTAGAAAATCTGCTCGTTGATTATAGCCAGTTGTTGATGTAACCTAAAAAAAAATTAAATATTCCAAGATAAAATAAAGCTCTTGAAACCTTTTTATTCCACAAATTTCAAAATCTTAAGTACATCATAAACTGAAACAAGCTGATGCCAATACAGACTCCTTCATTATTTTGAACATGTTACCATTTGATAGTACACAACACTGCCAACAACAGTTTATGAGTTTAACAGAGTCATCTTGAATGTGAGTCTAAAAATGAATTAAAACAAGACTAACATAATGCACAGTCAACACACTGACCAATAAACAGCACAACATAACAATGACAATGATTTATCAAGGTGTCTCAACTATTTAAAACTGTGGAATACTTTATTTTTAAGTACAGTTTTCTCTCTATGTAAAGTGAAATTATACTCACATCTGGTGCACCAGACACCACACCTGATCCTAAATTTTCTGAAGCAGTGTCAGAATCTGATGACATCTCATTAAAAGAAGAGTCAGAATCCGATTCAACCAATGTGTGAGATGGATGTTCAAGAAGCCAGCCAACAACTGTTTCAGGACTTGGAGGGACTTCACTGGTCAAACCTGAAATTAAACACAGCTTACCATAATATTTAGCATTAACAGAAAGCAAGTAACAACTCAAAGCACCAGATAACATGAAAGTAATCTAATGAGCAAACCTAAGAAAATATGAGACATACCAAAATTTACAAATTCATACTCCATCCAACAATGTTACATAGCGACAAGCATTCTGTCTGCATATTGTTATATAAGAGTGTAACGAGAAAATGTACTTGAAAACACATTCCTGTACATTAAAAGTAAGAGACTGGTCAATAATGCATGGTTCACAAACCCATATGAAAGATCAGAGCAATTTCTTTAATTGTTACATGGCAAACTTCAATTAATTATTTTAAGTGCTACTTAAGCAATGGTATTCTTCTTTGTAAACTAGTATTTCAATAGTGTATAATAACAACAGTACTTTTAAATTTAATTATCATATTTTGTTGTCTGTCAATAATATCAACAGTGGTAAAATAAGTTGTTAATTATGTGTTCCATAGATCACTGGCATAATTTTTACAGTAATAATATGAAAAAAGTCAGTTTACCAGCTATGCATACATTACTCGTTTATATGACTTCATGTAAATGCGGCTGAATGCTGATTCTATGCAGATGAGTTACATAAAGTAAAAACTTTTAATTTCAGAACACAACTAAGTATGTAATTCCTTTCACACTACATACACTACAAGCTTTTAAATGTATTAATGTTTGTGAAAACTAAAACATAATTTTTTTGAAAATTTTTTACTCTACACACTGTAATTAGAACCTCAAAACATTTTAGCATTGAATCTGAGAGCCTGATTGTTTCTCAAGATATTTCCCTTCACAGTGTTTGTCTACAATCCCACAATGTGTCACAGTGTTTCTAGACTGTGATACAAAAGTTGCAACCCAGACACTCTCTAAGCAATGTTTTACAAGTATATCTCAGGCGAATGTGCAGGCTATGGAAGCAGTGGTACCTAGAGAGCCTATATACAGGGAGAGAGTGGCCATAGGTAGAATCACACGTGACTGGCTGAGCTGCTGTGACACCATGTTTATGCCACAGGTATCTCTCAAGTGCTATGTTTGCAATGCTTTTCAGAGTTAGATTACTGTTTTGAAGACTTCTGGAAACAATTAGAAGGTAATTTGAGTTATTTACTGATTTGTTGTGCACTTTGTATGTGTTCGCACCCTACTTAGACAGCTTTTTGCATGAAATGTACATGTGTGAGCTTAAATATGAGCTCAAATACGAAATTATTTTTTATGAAGTAAGCATGATTTTTTGAAGTAAGCATGATAGCAGTGGTACCATATGTAGTTGACCACATTTAATTCATTCTGCAGACATTCAGAAACGATGCCAGGTTGTGCTGCTTTCAGATGTACCAACAGAGGTGAAGGTGAATTTTGTTTGCTTGTATTTCCGCAGAATAAGGAAAGAAGAAAGCAATGGGCTGTTGCAGTTAACAGGGGTGATGTAAATCATACAGGAGCCTTGTGGAAACTGACGAACTACTCTTATCTACGTGGAGTAAGTGGTTTTAACTTTCCAGCTGCATACAACGTGAGTTGTAAGTTAGATGTTATTGTGAGATGTGACATTTGGCCTGTGTATTGACTGTGTGCAATTTTTCATAGCACATCTAATTCTTATAAGCATAGAATTAAAATGTAGTTATGTAGCAGATGTCAACATATTCTTGTCATTCCAGATGACTAGACTATTTGTTTATCAATTTATCATTGCTTCTGTTTGGGCAGGAAGCTTCACACATTTTTTTCAGAGCTTGTCTCTCTTTTTTCCCTCTAGTATATTTGGTAAACATGTTTTTCAGATATCAATTTACTACAGCTCCTTTCTTTTCCTTCTTTATTATAGAAACATTTCACTGATGACCAGTGGGAGAAAGTGAGGGTCAATGGCAAGAGGAAGCTCAAATCCAATGCCATACCAACAGTTTTTTCTCACATAGTACTAAAGATTAAAAGAGGGAAAATTAAACTATGCCATCAGCATCCAACTCAAGAAAATGAAAGCAGCAGTCCCACAGCAGAGACTGTTGCAGAAATCTAACAGCAGTGTGATGAAGATCTCATGTGTAGTGTGCAAGACAGTGATATAAGTGAACCAGCAGAATGTGAACTCACAGAAAAATTACATAAACTAGAATTACATAAACATGTTCAAAAGACAGATTTCAGCTCTCAAGGAGGTCAGCTGTCTTACTTTGAGGAATACATGACTAAAAAGTAGATTCTACAGTGTGTGTCACTCAGTTCCACATAAACTAAAAACACTGTTTAATGACATTCAGCTGGAGAGTTTAAATAAGAAACAAACTGAAATGGACAGCGAGTAGTGTGAAAAAAGCTCTCCACTTGAAATCTGCATATGGTAGCGAAGGATTTGATTATTTAATTAGTTCAGGTTTCCCATTGGAATCGCAGCGTACACTAAGGAGGAGACTTCAAGATTTGAACTTCAGTTCTGGTATTCTAGAAAAAGTCTTCACGCTTCTCACAGAAAAGGTTGAAAGTATGAGTGAAAAAGAATGTGACTGTGTTCTACTGCTTGATGAAATGTCAATTACTACAAGCAGGGAATTTGATGTGGGAACAGGTGAGTATACTGGCCTTGTTACCCTTCCAAGACATGAAGGTGTTGTCACACATGCTTGTGTTTTTATTTTGGGTGGTATCTCTTCCAGTTGGAAGCACATAGTGGCATATCATTTTACTGGAAATAATGTAAATGGTAAAGTTTAGTGTGGTATTGTTTTACAAATAATTAAATGCAGTGAACATATAGGACTAAGTGTACAGTGTGTGACATCAGATATGGGTGCTGCAAATCAAAGTAGGTGGAGACATTTTGGAATTGTTCCTGGAAAAAATTCTGTCATTCAGAATTAAATTTTAAATCCTGAAGATGCAGGTAGAAGAACATAATTAATTGCAGATGTGCCACACCTTTTAAAAATGTTAGACAATGTTTACTGTCCAACACGGTTATAAACATTCCTGAGAGAATAAGGGACAAGTATAAGTTGCCATCCACAATTGTTGACTGTAATCATATTAAGGAACTACATTACTTTGATCAGGATAATGATTTGAAACTTGCTCCCAAGCTAACAACAGATGTAATAGAACCAAATAAGTTCATCAAAATGAAGGTTTCTGAGGCACGTAATTTTCTCTGCCACGAAACCAGTTGTGGTCTAAAGTTTATGTCTTCTGAAACTGATACTGCTGAATACACAATGACAGCATGGTTTGTTGAGATATTTAACAAATGGTTTTCAACAATGACTTCTAGGCATCCAATTACTGCCATCAGCACCTTCAATCAAGAAAGGAGGAGGCTATCATATTGCTGAACGACGTTATGATGATATTTGAGCAGATTGAAATTGGAAAATTCGGTCACTGGAAACCAGTTCAAAGTGGTGTGAGACTGTCTACACAAAGTGTACTTGATCTGCAGGAAATCTTTTTACACAAGAATAATTACAAATTTTTGCTGACAGCTAGATTAACATCCCTGTAAATATTTTGTTTTTGGGTAATAAAAATCAATCAATCAATCACAAGATTGCCTATAAAATATGTTCTCCTGTGTTAGAAGTATTCAAAAGGTTCCCACAGCACTGCAGTTAAAAAACAATTTGAAACTATTTGTGTTGCTCAGTATATCACAGATGTATGAAAAGGATCCTATGACAAGAGTGATTCTGTCTACCTTTCAAGTTTTCTTGACCAACATTCCATTACACACCCCACATCATCTGTAACTCAGCCTGTTTTTAAGCTTCCAAAAGGTTGGAAAGACCATGAAATCAGTTGTGAGGATGACTTAAGTAACATCGAAAGAAATGCATTATATCATATTGCCGGATATGTTATAGGGAGCGCAATGAAATTTTACAAGCTATGAGAGAAGTGCCTGAATGTAGTAGCATCATGTGCCAGACAAACCATAGCTTACTGCACTTTTATGAATTTGAAACAGTTCAGACAGGAAAAAGACACCCTTATCTATGCCTCAGAGGAGTGTTTTTTTATTTTCTTGTTTTTATATATACACTCCTGGAAATGGAAAAAAGAACACATTGACACCGGTGTGTCAGACCCACCATACTTGCTCCGGACACTGCGAGAGGGCTGTACAAGCAATGATCACACGCACGGCACAGTGGACACACCAGGAACCGCGGTGTTGGCCGTCGAATGGCGCTAGCTGCGCAGCATTTGTGCACCGCCGCCGTCAGTGTCAGCCAGTTTGCCGTGGCATACGGAGCTCCATCGCAGTCTTTAACACTGGTAGCATGCCACAACAGTGTGGACGTGAACCGTATGTGCAGTTGACGGACTTTGAGCGAGGGCGTATAGTGGGCATGCGGGAGGCCGGGTGGACGTAACGCCGAATTGCTCAACACGTGGGGCGTGAGGTCTCCACAGTACATCGATGTTGTCGCCAGTGGTCGGCGGAAGGTGCACGTGCCCGTCGACCTCGGACCGGACCGCAGCGACGGACGGATGCACGCCAAGACCGTAGGATCCTACGCAGTGCCGTAGGGGACCGCACCGTCACTTCCCAGCAAATTAGGGACACTGTTGCTCCTGGGGTATCGGCGAGGACTGTTCGCAACCGTCTCCATGAAGCTGGGCTACGGTCCCGCACACCGTTAGGCCGTCTTCCGCTCACGCCCCAACATCGTGCAGCCCGCCTCCAGTGGTGTCGCGACAGCCGTGAATGGAGGGACGAATGGAGACATGTCGTCTTCAGCGATGAGAGTCGCTTCTGCCTTGGTGCCAATGATGGTCGTATGCGTGTTTGGCGCCGTGCAGGTGAGCGCCACAATCAGGACTGCATACGACCGAGGCACACAGGGCCAACACCCGGCATCATGGTGTGGGGAGCGATCTCCTACACTGGCCGTACACCACTGGTGATCGTCGAGGGGACACTGAATAGTGCACGGTACATCCAAACTGTCATCGAACCCATCGTTCTACCATTCCTAGACCGGCAAGGGAACTTGCTGTTCCAACAGGACAATGCACGTCCGCATGTATCCCGTGCCACCCAACGTGCTCTAGAAGGTGTAAGTCAACTACCCTGGCCAGCAAGATCTCCGGATCTGTCCCCCATTGAGCATGTTTGGGACTGGATGAAGCGTCGTCTCACGCGGTCTGCACGTCCAGCACGAACGCTGGTCCAACTGAGGCGCCAGGTGGAAATGGCATGGCAAGCCGTTCCACAGAACTACATCCAGCATCTCTACGATCGTCTCCATGGGAGAATAGCAGCCTGCATTGCTGCGAAAGGTGGATATATACTGTACTAGTGCCGACATTGTGCATGCTCTGTTGCCTGTGTCTATGTGCCTGTGGTTCTGTCAGTGTGATCATGTGATGTATCTGACCCCAGGAATGTGTCAATAAAGTTTCCCCTTCCTGGGACAATGAATTCACGGTGTTCTTATTTCAATTTCCAGGAGTGTGTGTGTGTGTGTGTGTGTGTGTGTATATATATATATATATATATATATATATATATATATATATATATATAATAACTGGAAGTGATTTTTAGGAATATTGCTCCTACACTTGAAAACTCACAGAATTGTTTTCAGTTTGTTATTGATAAATTTCATGGTGATGATCAGATCCAAGGAGTTCAGTTTCCTGATTGCCACAAAATTAAGTTGAAACTGGTGAAATGATTTGTCAGATTTCACCTGAAGATATTCTGACTGAAAATGAAGAAGAATGTGCGCTTGAAATTTGGCCATGCTATGGCCAGCAAAACCTCTGCTATGCATGGACTGGCTCCAAATGTTAGGTAGTTGTAGTGAAACTGATCTGTATTATGTGACAGTTATAAGAGATTGTTTCTTGTGCTTCAGCTCTGAAATAAATACAAGTTCCATGTCACCATCAGATCTCAGAATAACACCATTTTAACCAAACAAGTGAAATGTGTTTAACAATGAGCAGTCACATAGATGGTCCAGTATTTATAGTGCATACATTATAATTTCAAGGTATTTGATGTGCTGGTCCTATATCAGTTGGTGAACAACATACACAGCAAAGAATTTAATGTTTGGGACTCAGATCATTTATGATCAGATTTACAAAATCAGATTTCTTTGTTATCCTAAGTTCATTGTTTTCAGTTTATCTGTGTTGTTCTGTTATTTATTGCCTATGTTTGTGCTACAATAGGTACAATTATTACTTCAGTATTTCTGGTGACTGAGTAGTAAACAAAAAGTTGCTGTCATCTGTGAACAGTATTGTTTCTGTTAGTGTGGAACATTATGTGTAATCGTTAATGTAAGCTTGGAATAGTATTGTACCCGATGCATAGCACCCTCCATATTTACGTACTCTTCTCAGACATGCTCGCCAATACAGTTAAATGTTTCAGTAATCCATTCCATTCTGTTTTCTAGGTAGTGTAGAAACCATTTCCTCACTACCCTCAACATTTTAAGCATGTCAAGTTTCTTTAACAAAATTTGTTGGTCTAGTGGCTAAAAGGTAAAATGGTGCCACCACATATGTTTTACATTTTCTAAATCTGAAGTCACATCATTCTTTACTGAGAAGTCTGCTGTAAGTGATCCATAAGCCTGTTTTTTGAATAGTTTTTACTACCTTTGTGAGAGATGACAGTGCTGTGAATTATTGTAATGTCCTACATTTAGACTGCCACCTAATCTGTGTGCACAGGAAGAAACTTAGTGTGTTTGAAATGTAGAGGGTTTGTAATTGGGTATCTGTGGTATATTAACACTGTTAAATAAAGCCCTTTCATCCTATTAATACATTCTCTTGGCAAGTACACTGTTGTTTAAAACTCTGGGAGTTTTATTTTTTATACTGAACACTAAATTACTGACTGTGTATTGCTAGACAATAGCACAAACACTAGCAGTAGCATAGAGTTATATGGTGTACAGTGGCTTGTATTAGTAAATTCTGTAGTACGTAAGTGTCACCACTGCTAAAGCGTTTGTTTATAAAATCTACCAAGTTCTTAGGATTAAGTTTCCCACTAAACTTTTTTTAATATTTAGCTACATTTTAGCTTCTTGTTATGAGTGTCCTGCTGGACATTATTCCATAGTATTAATTGATATGTGTATAATGAAAATGAATTTCAATTACTGTGCCCAAAAAATCTGTATGTCTATATGGTTTATGCACTGTATAATGGGTTTCATTTCTGCTGTTTGATTAAATCCTTAATAAGGGTAATGGTGACTGTTGTTAATTACTGACAAATAGAGATATTGCATTCTATTTTACTCACTACCCTTAATTGCCTACATTCGTATTGATGTACATTTTGTTCTATATCTGTTTGTTATTGTGAAAATAAAGTAATGAGTTTGGGTAATTCTGTGTGTTCGTAATACATCTGAAGATACTTGAAATTTCCAGAGGATTTCCTGTTGCCAATAGTCACACTACTCCTGGACAACATAATTAAATATTTAAGGAAATACTTCACCAAATAATTTTTTGAAAAATGTCATGTACTTCCACATTTATACATTCATGTCTCATTATGTTCTACATTTCCTCTTCTTTCTGCCTTTGACTAAAATATCTGTAAGGTGGAGGTAGTGTTTTCTGTCTGCCCATAATATTACACTCCATCATATGAATAAAATAAAACAACCAGTGCTAAATGATGCTAAACCTGCCTCACCTTATGAAAATGAGGACAGATTGTTATGAGTGTCTTGCTGGACATTATTCCATAGTGTGAACTTACGTCAGTGCAATGCAAACGAATTTCAATTTTTGTACCTAGAGAAAGAAGCAGTGAGCAGCTCACAAGTACACCCCCCCCCCCCCTCCCCACACACACACACACACACACACACACACACACACACACACACACACTCATTCACTCTCTCTCTTTCTCTCTCTCTCTCTCCCTCTCTCTCTCTCTCTCTCTCTCTCTCTCTCTCTCTCTCTCTCCTTTCTGTGTGCCAGACTGTCCCTTAGTGCTTTTTCTGTCTGCTGAACACCGACCTGTCCTCATGTGAATTTTTTCCTCACTGTGGGGTCTATGGACCAGTACATCAATGCATCTAATCTAATTCAGTACTGTTAATAATGTCACCATGTGGATAGGAAACTATGTAGGATGGCAATGAGAACAGCTTACGAAAATTCCAGGCCACCTCAAAGCTATGCACTGCATAGGTCAGTTGGGAGGTGCAATTCTTCACTGATGACTGCAACCTGAATATTCATATTCTGTGGAAAAAGGGAGTGTATGGCCATTATTTGTAGTAGACCCAATAGAAATTTTTCTATACGGATCTCTTGTTTCAAATTTATTTCCCCTTGTTGCATTCTGTAATGTCCGGTCAAGAGGAAGCGACCTAAAACTTGATGTAATTGAATGCAGGGCACAGCCATACTGAGGTAAGTCCAGGCAGATATAAGTGCATTATATATTATAGGTTTGTACACAATCTGAAAGTTTAAAGACACCTGAAAAGTCTGAGCAGTGCTTTAAGATGCTAAACACTTGAGCAATGCTCACGCTTTACTACTGTCGTCTTTGTAGTGACAAATGGCTGAAAATATATTCTGCATCATCTAATGTAGAAATAGGCTGAGGAATTATGACCAAACGACAAAAATTCGCAATCGCAATCAGTTGTAACAGGAGAGGAACATGAATTAACACACATTTGTGTTCTTAATATCTTATCTCTTACAGAATCTCATAATGTAGGGTAGCTACTAATTCCTTAATTGCATATGTTCATAGATTTTTTAAAAGGTTAATCCTATAACCAAAATTGTTTGCTTCTTTACTTCAATGAAGTAACCCTCAGTTTCAGGCACCTGTTCTTGTTTCCTTGTAAAACCGTCGCATCAACAAGCATTGCAATGTACTGATTTTTTATGTACTACATTTCTTTAAATTTTCGTGCCACAAGTTTTTGACGTGAATTTCAGGTTATTTGTGGACCAGAACATAAGGAATTTTTGTGTTTCACTATTATCATCGCCTGAGTTTTGACACAGATAAATTATTAACACGTTTTTCACATTTGTAGTTGGATGCAACAGCACTATTAACTTGCAACTTTTTGCTGAACAAATCGTCTTTGAAAACTTTTCCGTTCTGTGGCGTACCACGTCTGCAAATTTACTGTCTGAATTGAGATAGTAATATTTGTTAGAATTAGTTTTCTTGTTACATTAGTTCGTTACTGCAGTGCATTTTACATTGGCTGATATCAATAATGTTTCTTAATGGTGAAGTTACTCATGAGAAGCATTCAGCCTGTGAGAATGTCTTGTGAATACTTTTTGTCATGTCTTCAAACATTTTTGCATGTCACATGTGGTACACTGCTTATGATTTTATCAGATGTAATGTGCACTATATTTTTAGCGTTTTTTGCTTGAGATGGAAAACAAATCCCACAGGGCCTATATTTGTTGTTTACATTCTTGTTAGTGTGGTGCTGTGTCTTCCAAATGAGCTTCAAAACAGAAATATCTATGTCCCGAATGGTTTTCACATTCACTGCAGGAAATTGTACTATTAGGGATGAGTATTACTGATCCAGTAAGCATTCAATCATTCGAAAAACGTTTACTTGAGTATTTCTCGCAATTTCATCTCGTGTTTTTGTCTCGGGGACAGAGGTATTTCCGCGGACTTAGCACTCCATTATCACCCATTCGAACGTTCCACCGAAGTCTGGCAGAAACATGGCCACCATAGTGGCGTTGGCCACTTTTTCTCTATACAGGCTCTCCAGCAGTACCCATTGTTCATCTTGCACAATCCTCCCCACACGTGGCTGAGCATTCTCCTACCAAAATATGTCACTGAAAGTTACCAGAAGGATGATGATGATGATGATGATGATGATGATGATGATGATGATGATGATTGGTTTGTGGGGCACCTAACTGCGTGTGCCCATACACATTCCCAACCCTTGCTTAGTCCAATCTCACCACTTTCATGAATGATGATGAAATGATGAGGACAACATAAACACCCAGTCATCGTTACCAGAAGGAGGGGAACTACTTATTACTCTAAGAGCTCTGTGATATACTAATTGTCATTTCTTTTACTGTAAATACATAGGAGCTGATATCATATTTATACCTAAAGTCGACTCTGACCACTTGGCATTTGGCCATATGTGCTTCAAAAGACTGTTCCAGGTTTTCTTCCATTTTCACATGCAGCTTGGGAGCTAAATTACAATATGTAATCTTTCATACATAACCTTGTGACATATCAAGGAATCATGTTCCCTTGTGACCATAAGATTAAGAGTGTGACATGCTCCTGAATGGAGGTCTGCATCATTTGTGGTGGTGAAGAATGTCAGAATGAATGCGCAAGAGACATCTGTATTCGATGCAGCATAACTGCCTAACTAGCTGGGTAATGCTAACATCTGCTAGGTGGCATGGCTAGTAAGCATTATCACTATATGAGATTAACTGTCACCCAGAAATAGAATTTCCATAACTGTATACACTAGTTAATTACTCGTATATTTCGCAAATTTGAACTGCAAACATGATCATACTGTTATTAACTTCGTAATCTCATATTGTAAACTATTCTTGATTTAGAGAGAGAGAGAGTCATTCAATATATTGTTGTTTTGTAGAACTGGCTTTGGAACAAACGTATAGTGCACATTTTTACAGGTAAAATTTGGCGGTACTATCAGAAAAGTAAGAACTTTGGAGATTTTGGTGCAAGATCATTCCAATATGTCTATCATATAGTGGTGTGGAGATTAAGTTTTACCAGTTGAAGTGTGTGGTGAACAAGTGGACACTGGAAAACTAGAAATGAATAGCTTGGTCATAAAGAACAGGACAGAAGTTATACATGTGGAATCTGACCAAGCAATCCAATTACAGCAACAGAAGCTTGGAAAAGGACTGTTAAAAATCACTTACTGCATTGAAAGAACTGCACAATGTGTGATGCCATTATTCATAACTGGAAGAAATCACCAGTAGTGCACTAGTTCACCCAAAAGGGTTTGTTTCATATTTTTATATCTTCAAATGTAACACATTTTTCGGACAAC